>NW_026800500.1:0-28554 GCF_032191835.1 Heteronotia binoei
GTGGGGAATCAAACCCGGTTCTCCCAGATAAGAGTCCGCACACTTAACCACTACACCAAACTGGCTCTCCAGTATCAAAGAGAACTGTTTTAAGATGATGTATAGGTGGTATATGACTCCGAAAAAGCTGGCTAGGATGAGTAAGAAGATGTCGGATAGATGTTGGAAATGTAGAAAACACGAAGGTTCCTTTTTTCACATATGGTGGACTTGTGAAAAAGCGAAAGAGTTTTGGAAGATGATACAACAAGAAATCTCCAAAATTTTGGGTTATGGCTTTAAGAAAACTGCAGAGACTTTTTTTTGCTTGGATTACAATTAGAAAAATTTCCAAAGGCAGGCAGGACTTTAATTTGGTATTTGCTCTCAGCTGCTAGGACATTGTATGCGCAGCTTTGGAAACAAGGAACAATACCAGAGAAATGGGATTGGATTGTGAAAGTTTTATCGTGGAGTGAGATGGAACAAATTAACTAAAACTTTAAGAGACTATGATTTAGACATATTCAAAAAGGAGTGGAAGAAATTTAAAGGATATATGGAGAAAGAGTGGAATGTAAAAAGACATTGGACAATTTTTTAGTATTAATGAGAGAAGGAAAATATTGAACTTTGATTGGTTAGCGGTACCTTTAGAATTGAATTTAAATTTATAACTTCGGGGAAGTCAAATACTGGAGGGAGGGGGGGTTGAAATATCATATGGGTTAGTATAGAAAAGAGACAATTAAATATTGTAACCATATGTTATTAATAAATTGTTAAAACACTAAGAATGCTCTCACAGTGGAGCGTAAGAGGAGAGGCGGATTTGCAGATGTGAGGCGCTGGGAATTGTCTTTACGCGACAGTCTCCACCTCGAACTGACCTTAGTAGCTGATGGGCAAACCACTGGAGTTACTACAGAATGGGTGTTGTACACAGGCCTTGAATTCAGCGGGAGCTCCTGAACCTTTCTGAGGGCTCCCCCTCTTCCTCCCCACCTACCTTGTCCATTGAATAGGAGGTGCAGCTGCATAACAATCCCTGGATGAGGAGAGCGGGCGGCCAGCCAGCCACCAGGGACTTTGCCACACCCCCAGCAGCCCTCATTCACCCCTGGAGAAGCCCGCGCCACCCTTTCTCCACTACGTATGCGATTTAGTTTGGCAGGTGGCTTGCTGGCCTTTTGACTGTGTGGGGGAGGCAGCCAAAGAGAGCCCCAGGTGAGCGAGGCCTTCTTGGGCTGGCTGGATCTCTAGCCAGCCCAGGCTGGCCTCGCTCGCCTGGAGCTCTCCTTTCTTGCTTCAGGTTGCTTTTGGCTAGTTGGGGGTGGGTGGGCATATGCTAATGAGTTATGCTAATGAGCTCCACCGCCTATTTTTTTGTACAAACGACCCCTGGCTGTATGCATACTATGTCGCTCTTGGTCGTAACTGCACTGTGGCGTTCTGTACCAACAGGAGTTTCTGAGTTGTCTTCAAGGGCAGGCCCCTGTAGAGTGCCTTACAATAGTCCAGTCTGGGTATTGCTGTGGCACGGATCCAGATGGCCCGATCAGCTGAGTCAAGGTAGGGGGCCATCTTTGGGGCGAAACGAAGTTGGAAGAAATCCCTTTTTTTTTTTTGCAGCTACGTTTGCTTGCTTCTTTGGGTCTACTTTAACCCCAAGGCTCTTAATTTGATTTAATTTTTAGATTTATCAGGGCTTTCTTTGTAGGAAAAGCCCAGGCGAAACTCATTTGTATGTTAGGCCACACCCTCTGACATCACCATTAACTCATTTGCATATTAGGCCACACCCTTTGGCATCACCATTGTTTCACACGGGGCTTTTTTTTTGGTAGGAAAAGCCCAGCAGGAACTTATTTGCCTATTAGGCCACACCCCCTAATGCCCCGTGGCACAGAGTGGTAAAGCTGCAGTACTGCAGTCGGAGCCCTCTGCTCACAACCTGAGTTCGATCCCGGCGGAAGCTGGTTCTGGTAGCCGGCTCCAGGTTGACTCAGCCTTCCACCCTTCTGAGCTCGGTACAATGAGTACCCAGTTTGCTGGAGGGAAAGCGTAGAGGACTGGGGAAGGCAATGGCAAACCACCCCGTCAAAAGTCTGCCGTGAAAACGTTGTGAAAGCAACGATACCCCAGAGTCGGAAACGACTGGTGCTTGCACAGGGGACCTTTCCTTTTTCCTCCTGTATCAGCAGGAGATTTGGATAATGAGGTACAGAGCGGGGTGTCATCAGCATACAATCCTAGAACGATGACTGGTTGACCTCCAGGTGGCACCTGGAAAGCTCCCGCTTAACGTTAAAGAGCCGCATAGAATAAACATCAGATGTCTGAGAGCCGCACGATGGGACGGGAGAAGGGAGAGGTGGGAAGAAAGCAACTTAAACTTGAAATGTATTCTCAAAGTTGCCGGATTTAAAGAGAGAAACGCCTTTTCCGAGCCGGCCAGTGGGGCGGTGGGGCCTTCCCAAGCCACAGTTGGCCTGCAGAGTCGATAAAGATCAGTTCCCCTGGAGGAAGCGGCTGCTTTGGAGGGCGGGCTCTGCTGTTACAATCCTGTTGAGGCCCCTCCCCCAAACCCCGCCATCCTCAGGCTGGACCCCCAAAATCTCCAGGTATTTCCCAACCCACAGCTAGCCACCCTATCTCTGTGTTACAGGGTTTTGTGTTTTTTTTTAGACATCGGACGGCTTATATAAGGCAGCCGGCTCTGGGAATAATAGAGGCAAGGTTGGCGTGTATATTTTTAGCATACCACTTGATGTGTGCTTTGAAATCAGGTCCTGTGCAACCGTTAATCAGTTTCTCGAGGAGGAAGAAATACACGTCCCTTCAAAGCCGGCCGGGCATAAAATGTTTTACCTGCAGAAGTAATGAGTACGGAGTACCAGCCTTAAGACTTCATCCTGCGACAGTCGTGTCATCTCAAGGTACAGGGCAGTACACCAAGAATATTTCTTAACGGATGGCTGCCCGGCCTTTCCTTCAAAATCTCCCAAGAAAAAGAACTCTGCAGGGAACATAAGAGAAGCCGTGTTGGATCAGGCCAATGGCCCATCCAGTCCAACACTCTGTGTCACACAGTGGCCAAAACCCAGGTGCCATCAGGAGGTTCACCAGTGGGGCCAGGACACTAGAAGCCCTCCCACTGTGCCCCCCAAGCTCCTAGAATACAGAGCATCACTGCCCCGGACATAAGAGAAGCCATATTGAATCACGCCAAATGGCCCGTCCAATCCAACACTCTGTGTCACACAGTGGCCAAAACCCAGGTGCCATCAAGAGGCCCGCCAGTGGGGCCAGGACACTAGAAGTCCTCCCACTGTGCCCCCCCAAGCTCCAAGAATACAGAGCATCACTGCCCCAGAAATAGGAACATAAGAGAAGCCATGTTTGGATCAGGCCAGTGGCCCATCCAGTCCAACACTCTGTGTCACACTGTGGTTAAAACCCAGGTGCCATCAAGAGGTCCGCCAGTGGGGCCAGGACACTAGAAGCCCTCCCACTGTGCCCCCCCCCCAGGCTCCGAGAATACAGAGCATCACTGCCCCAGAAATAAGAACTTAAGAGAAGCCATATTGAATCAGGCCAAATGGCCCGTCCAGTCCAACACTCTGTGTCACACAGTGGCCAAAACCCAGGTGCCATCAGGAGGTTCACCAGTGGGGCCAGGACACTAGAAGCCCTCCCACTGTGCCTCCCAAGCTCCTAGAATACAGAGCATCACTGCCCTGGACATAAGAGAAGCCATATTGAATCAGGCCAAATGGCCCATCCAATCCAACACTCTGTGTCACACAGTGGCCAAAACCCAGGTGCCATCAAGAGGTCCCCCAGTGGGGCCAGGACACTAGAAGTCCTCCCACTGTGCCCCCCCCAAGCTCCAAGAATACAGAGCATCACTGCCCCAGAAATAGGAACATAAGAGAAGCCATGTTTGGATCAGGCCAGTGGCCCATCCAGTCCAACACTCTGTGTCACACTGTGGCCAAAACCCAGGTGCCATCAAGAGGTCCGCCAGTGGGGCCAGGACACTAGAAGCCCTCCCACTGTGCCCCCCCAGGCTCCGAGAATACAGAGCATCACTGCCCCAGAAATAAGAACTTAAGAGAAGCCATACTGAATCAGGCCAAATGGCCCGTCCAGTCCAACACTCTGTGTCACACAGTGGCCAAAACCCAGGTGCCATCAGGAGGTCCACCAGTGGGGCCAGAACTCCAGAAGCCCTCCTGTGCCCCCCCCCCAGCACCAAGAATACAGAGCATCACTGTCCCAGATATAAGAAGAAGAATTGCAGATTTTTACCCTGCCCTTCTCTCTGAATCAGAGACTCAGAGCGGCTTAGAATCTTCTTTATCTTCTCCTCCCACAACAGACACCCTGTGAAGTGGGAGCAGCTGAGAGGACTCTCACAGCAACTGCCCTTTCAAGGACAACCTCTGCGAGAGCTATGGCTGACCCAAGGCCATTCCAGCAGCTGTAAGTGGAAGATTTGGGAATCAAACCCAGTTCTCTCAGATAAGAGTCCGCGCACTTAACCACTACACCAAACTGGCTGTAACCACTACACCAAACTGAAGACTTCATCCTGTGACAATTGTGTCATCTTAAGGTACAGGGCACTATACCAAGAACTTTGCTCAATTGCTGGCTGCCCGGTCTGTCCTTCCAAATCTCCCAAGAAAAAGAATTCTGCAGGGAACAGAAGAAGAGAAGCCATGTTGGAGCAGGCCAATGGCTCGTCCAATCCAACACTCTTGTGTCGCACAGTGGCCCAAACCCAGGTGCCATCAGGAGGTCCATCAGCAGGGCCAGAACTCCAGAAGCCCTCCCACTATGCCGCCCCCCAGCACCAATAATACACAGCATCACTGCCCCTGACATAAGAACATAAGAGAAGCCATGTTGGATCAGGCTAATGGCCCATCCAGTCGAACACTCTGTGTCACACAGTGGCCAAAAACCCAGGTGCTGTCCGGAGGGCTTTTCATATGCTCTAAGAAGCTGCATTTTTATTCACATTTAATGCCAGTTGGGTGTAGTGGTTAAATGCGTGTACTCTTCTCTGGGAGAACTGCGTTTGATTCCCCACTCCTCCGCTTGCACCTGCTGGAATGGCCTTGGGTCAGCCAGAGCTCTCTTATCTGGGAGAACCGGGTTTGATTCCCCACTCCTCCACTTGCAGCTGCTGGAATGGCCTTGGGTCAGCCAGAGCTCTCTTATATGGGAGAATCATGTTTGATTCCCCACTCCTCCACTTGCAGCTGTTGGAATGGCCTTCGGTCAGCCATAGGTCTGGCAGAGGTTGTCCTTGAAAGGCCAGCCGCTTTGAGAGCTCTCTTAGCCCCAACCCACTCACAGGTTGTCTGTTGTGGAGAGAAAAAATAGAGGCGATTATGAGCCGCTCTGAGCCTCTGATTCAGAGAGAAGGGTGGGGTATAAATCTGCAATTCTTCTATCTTCTTTTCCTCCTTTTCCTTTTGTGCTTTGGTGTAGAGCCAGCTTGGTGTAGTGATGAAGTGTGCGGACTCTTATCTGGGAGAACCGGGTTTGATTCCCCACTCCTCCACTTGCACCTGCTGGGAAGGGCCTTGGGTCAGCCATAGCTCTGGCATAGTTGTCCTTGAAAGGGCAGCTTCTGTCAGAGCTCTCTCAGCCCCACCTACCTCAGAGGGTGTCTGTTGCGGGGGAGGAAGATAAAGGAGATTGTGAGCCGCTCTGAGTCTCTGATTCAGAGAGAAGGGCGGAGTATAAATCTGCAGTCTTCTTCTTCTTCAGCGTTTCTTGAAAGAAACTGCTGCTCTACAAATTGCAATGACTTTCGGCTTTCCTTTTCGCCACAGCAGTTTTTTCCTTATCGTAGTTGGGGCCTTGTGAACGCAGATTTCCTTTTGACTTTGGCTTCAGCTTCTTTGCATATATGGGTCAAAAGGCTTGGCCCCAGCGGCTCCAGCCCATCTATCAACATTTACAAGCCGTTAACCTCCCTCAATTGAGAAGGTCGCATTCTTTATGAATTCATCAAGAGCCCAAGCTGTGAGACGGCCAATGTATTACATGAATGAAAATCATCGCACAGATGGCGGGAGGCTGGAAGTGAGATAAAAAAAAAAAATTGCTGTATTAATTCCCCCCCCCCCTTTAAGTTCTGTCGTCCTTCAGAATTAATTACCCAATCTGCTTAAAACTGAGCAACCTAATGAAATTTCACACCCACTAAATTTAATCACTGAATACTCATATGGGGTTTGATTCAGAGAAAAAAGGAAGGCCTCTGGTATTTGGTAGTGAAATAACGGGGCTCTTATAAATCTCTGTGGTTATCGTCTTCTTTACCAACAAATGTGAATTTGGTGGTTGTAGATTTTGCGGGCTATGTGGCCGTGGTTTTGGCATTGTGAGATCTGACATTTCGCCAGCGTCTGTGACTGGCCTCCTCAGAAGTGTAATCCAGAAAACTGGAATTCTCGCTGGGTCAAACTGAGAAGAAGTTGGTAGGCGGGTAATTTATATCTCCTCGGGCCGGTGGGGCAGGACGGATTACTATCCTTTTTTGTTGATTCACATGGGAATGAACGATACTGCCTGTCATAGTCCTGAACATATTAGAAAAAACTATGTGGCTCTGGGTCAGAAGGTAAAGGAGCTGGGCGCACAGGTTGTGTTCTCGTCAGTGCTTCCTGTTGAAGGCCGTGGCTTAGGACAGGAAAGAATAATACTTCAAATAGACGACTGGTTATGTCGATGGTGTTGTCAGGAAAGATTTGGATTTTTGGACCATGGCTTATGCTTTCGAGATGGTGGTCTTCTATCGGGAGATGGTTTGCACCTTATGGCGGTAGGAAAAAGGTGTCGCTCCCCCATACAATTTAATTTAAAGCCCTCCTTATTAGGTTAGCAAGGCTGTTACCAAACAGCCTTGCTAACCTAATAAGGAGGGCTTTAAATTAAATTGTATGGGGGAGCGAATAGACTGTTTGGTAACAGCCTTGCTAACCTAATAAGGAGGGCTTTAAATTAAATTGTATGGGGGAGCGAGATAATAATTCAAAGCCTCGTATGATGCTAGAAACTGGATATAAGAACATTAAAGATTTACAAAGAGTGGCGCATACACTAGGTAATGTTAACTTGCAGGTTTGTACAGAAACTAAACCCTCGGGATGCATAAAATGTGGATTCTGATGTCTCTACACTAATGCACAGAGTATGGGAAACAGCAGGAGGAACTGGGAGTCCTAATAAAGGATGGAGACTATGACATAATAGGCCTTACTGAAACTTGGTGGGATGACACTCATAACTGGAATATTAGGATTCAGCAGTACAACTTATTTAAAAGGGACAGGCAAATGAGAAAGGGCGGAGGCGTAGCAGTATATATGAAGGAGGGATATACTTGTGAGGAAATATGTGAATCTGAGCATGGCAGCTCAGTTGAGAGTCTCTGGGTAAAAATAAAAGGAGTAAGAAATAACAGTGATATTATGGTGGGGGTCTGCTATAGACCACCAAGTCAAGCAGAGGACTTGGATGATACACTTCTACAGCAGATTGCAAAGTTCTCCAAGAGAAGGGATACAGTGATCATGGGAGATTTCAATCTTTTGGAAGTCCAACTCTGTTAAAAATGAAAAGTCTGATAGATTCCTGTTTTGTCTTGCTGACAACTTCCTTTTCCAGAAAGTGAAGAAGGAAACAAGGGGGTCTGCTGTCTTGGATTTGATTCTCACCAACAAGGAAGAATTGATTGAAGAAGTGGAAATAGTGGGCACCCTGGGCAGTAGTGACCATGCGATTTTGGAATTTACAGTCTTAGGGAAGGAAAAAGCTATACGTAGTCAGACTTATAGGTTGTACTTCAGAAAGGCAAACTTCGATGAACTTAGAACTATGCTGGGTAAAATCCCATGGTCAGAAATACTTAGGCGGAAGGGGGTTCAGGAGGGGTGGAAGTTTTTTAAAAGCGAAATACTGAAAGCGCAATCACAGACGATTCCTATGAGAAGAAAAAAATGGAAAAAAACTAAAGAAGCCGAAGTGGCTCCATAAGCAGTTCTCTAAAGACTTGAGAAATAAAAAAGACTCCTTTAGGAATTGGATGGAGGGCCTTATAACCAAGGATGAATTTAAACAAATCACCAGTGCTTGTAGAGAAAAAGTTAGGAAAGCTAAAGCTTATAGAGGTCTGAAAGGAGCAGAACAGAGCAGAGCAGCTCTCATAGCTGAGACAGCTGGAGAAGTTGCTGAGAATTTGAGTTTTGAAAGACTTCATTCTGAGGTTTGTGGGACTGCCTAAAATTCTGAGTTGTGATAGCTGGAGAACTGCTCTTTGTTTGGTCTTTGTTTGGTTGAGTGGGCTAAAGGTGAAAGAGATTGAGAGTGATTGCTGCTGATTGCTTAGGAGTGCCTCTACTCCACCCTCTTTGCATTTTAAGCTGCGCCTTGCCAAAGGCTGAGCACATCTCACAGAGGTCTGAGGTTCCACATACTATCCTTGTTGACAAGGTGGTAAAATGTGGTTTGGATCCTGTTACCATTAGGTGGATCTGTCACTGGTTGACAGATCGCATCTAAAGAGTACTTGTGAATGGTTCCTCATCCCCTTGGAGAGGAGTGACAAGTGGAGTGCCTCAAGGATCTGTCCTGGGACCTGTTTTGTTCAACATCTTTATCAATTATTTGGATGAAGGACTAGAGGGAATGCTTATTACATTTGCAGATGATACTAAATTGGGAGGGGTTGCAAACACAGAAGAAGACAGAAACAGGATACAGGATGACCTTGACAGGCTGGAAAACTGAGCTAAAATCAATAAAATGAATTTTAAGGGGGATAAATGTAAAGTTTTGCATTTAGGTAGGAAAAATCCCATGCATGGTTATAGGATGGGGAAGACTTGTCTTAGTAGTAGTATGTGCGAAAAGGATCTAGGGGTTTTAGTGGATCATACGCTGAACATGAGTCAACAGTGTGATGTGGTGGCTAAAAAGGCAAATGCAATTTTGGGCTGTATCAACAGAAATGTAGTGTCCAGATCACGTGAAGTGATGGTATCGCTTTGCTCTGCTCTGGTAAGACCTCACCTGGAGTCTTGTGTTCAGTTTTGGGCACCACAATTTAAGAAGGATCTAGACAAGCTGGAAGGGGTCCAGAGGAGGGCGACAAAGTTGTTGAGGGGTCTGGAGAAATAATAATAATAATACATTTTATTATTAATAATAATAA
This sequence comes from Heteronotia binoei, assembly GCF_032191835.1. Lineage (NCBI taxonomy): Eukaryota > Metazoa > Chordata > Lepidosauria > Squamata > Gekkonidae > Heteronotia > Heteronotia binoei. The sequence continues at coordinate 9,218 of NW_026800500.1, forward strand.
ATTTTATTTCTACCCCGCCCTCCCCACCGAGGCAGGCTCAGGGCGGCTGAGACAGAGTCCTATGAGGAAAGGTTGAAGGAACTGGCCATGTTTAGCCTGGAGAGGAGGCGGCTGAGAGGTGATAGGATCACCATCTTCAAGTACTTGAAGGACCAGAACCAGTGGGTTGAAATTAAATCAAAAGAGTTTCTGGCTCAACATCAGGAAGAACTTCCTGACCGTTAGAGCGATTCCTCAGTGGAACAGGCTTCCTCGGGAGGTGGTGGGCTCTCTTTTCTTGGAGGTTTTTAAACAGAGGCTAGATGGCCTTCTGACAGCAATGAAGATCCTGTGAATTTAGGGGGGAGGTGTTTGTGAATTTCCTGTATTGCGCAGGGGGTTGGACTAGATGACCCTAGAGGTCCCTTCCAACTCTATGATTCTATGAGTCATTGTCTTGTGGGAGCTTCCTGGGCTGTGACATGCTAATGGAGGAGCTTCTCTGAGGGGGTTCTTTTGTATATGGATTAACTGTTGCACGGTCTACTAATGCTTTGATTGTGCCTCTTTTTTGTCGAGGCTGGTGATTGGAGTTTTTTGTGTAAATAGCGATCTGTGGGAGTTGGTTTTCTGTAGACCTTGTGACATAGTGGAAGCTTATATCTAGAAATGGGAGTTTACCCTCGATTTCTTTACCCCGTGGTGCAGAGCGGTAAAGCTGCAGTACTGCAGTCGGAGCCCTCTGCTCACGACCTGAGTTCGATCCCAGCGGAAGCTGGTTCAGGTCGCTGGCTCCAGGTCGACTCAGCCTTCCGTCCTTCCGAGGTTGGTCAAATGAGTCCCCAGCTTGCTGGGGGGAAAGCGTAGATGACTGGGGAAGGCAAATGGCAAACCAAAAGTCTGCCGTGAAAACTTTGTGAATGCAACGTCACCCCAGAGTCGAAAATGACCGGTGCTTGCACAGGGGACTACTTTTACCTTTTAGGCCTTGTGACCCAGTTGAAGGTTATATCTAGAAATGGGAGTTTACCCTCAATTTCTTTTTCCATTGTTAACGGTACGTGCGGGTGGATATTATTGAGTGTGAATTTGCTTCTGTGGGTGAGGACCGGTGGAGAAGGTAGAAAGCAGGTATCCTTCGAACATAACAGGACTTCTCCTTTTTCCTTTTGTTCTAGGCCTTCAGGGTTTGGGGGTCTCACAGCCCAGTTTTCTTCCTCGCTGCAAAGGTTTTCCATTAGTTCATTTAATGAGTGGGTGGATTATGATTCAGGAAGCGTTTGATTCCATTGTCGGTGTGTATTGCGGGAGACGGAAACCTTCTTTAGGGTTTTTTTTTACTGCAGGTTAATAACCGCCGGTTATTGAGGTCCGTATAACGCGTGTCTCGCTGGTATCACGTTTGTTGGTAATTTGGCTAATCGCTGAAGATATCCATGTTCCTGCGCTAAAAAAATGTCACAGATTTTGAGAGAGGCTTCTAATGCTGTGTGGCTCTTTGTATCCTCCGTCTGACTCGGCTTATTTTGTTTCTTGCTGTCCTTTATAAGATGCGTTTATTGAAGGAATAAGCGATCCAAAGTAAGCCCCGGAGCTCTGCCCGGTTGAGGCTGTGCATTTGGAATTAAAACAAACGAACGAACTATAGATGGTATCGCCAATAGTTCTCATCAGTGTCTTAAGTCAGGGGTGTCAAACATGCGGCCCCGGGGGCCATATCAGGCCCCATAGGGCTCCTGTCAGATCCCCGAGCAACTGGCTTTCTTCTCCCTCTCTCTTGCTTCCCTCTGCATCTCAACTTGATTTGCAAGGCTTGTTCAATCACACAGGAGCTACAGAGCAGAACCTCTATTCTCTCCATTGGTTGAGGCTCCTCCCTTGGGGAGGGAGGGAGAGCTTGCCAGCAGAGCTACTGAGCCTTCTATTGGCAGAAGCTCCCTCGCTCCTGGTCCCCTGAGGAAGGAAGGAAAGAGCCAGAGCTTCCTTTGCCCAGTTCCCTGGATCCTATGGGAGAGATGCAAAGAAAACACCTTTAAGACCAACAAGTGCTAATGTTTTAAGCATGTTTTAAGTTTTTTTTTTTTAAATATTTAATTGTGTTTGTCTGAACATAAGAATATCAGAGAAGCCATGCTGGATCAGGCCAATGGCCCTTCCAGTCCAACACTCTGTGTCACACAGTGGCAAAAAATTTTATACATACACACACACTGTGGCTAATAGCCACTGATGGACCTCTACTCCATATTTTTATCTAAACCCCTCTTGAAGGTGGCCATGCTTGTGGCCGCCACCACCTCCCCTCTCTCTCTCGGCTTGGCTTCGCGAACGAAGATTTAAGAAGGGTGCAATAGTCCACGTTTGCTGCAGGCTCGCTGGTGGCTGACAAGACCAATGCGGGACAGGCAGGTCCGGCCACAGTGGCTGCAGGGAAAAGTCTGATTTGGGGTTGGTGCTGTAGCAGTGCGATTCTTCCTCAATCTCCTTTTGTCCTCAAGACCAGCTATGCGTGCGTTCTCAAAGGAAGAGACAGCCTGGTGGATGGTGTGCCTCCATGCTTTGCGATCTGAGGCTAGGTCAGACCACTGGTGATGGTTGATGTGACAGGTGCTAAGGGATTTCTTCAAGGAGTCCTTGTACCTCTTCTTTGGTGCCCCTCTATTTCGATGGCCGGTGGAGAGTTCGCCATACAGGGCAATCTTGGGAAGGCGGTGGTTTTCCATCCTAGAAATATGCCCTGCCCAGCGCAGCTGCGTCTTCAACAGCAGTGCCTCGATGCTGGTAACCTCTGCCCGCTTGAGGACTTCAGTGTTGGTCACAAAGTCACTCCAGTGGATGTTGAGGATGGTGCGAAGGCAGCGCTGATGAAAGCGCTCAAGGAGTCGCAGGTGATGACGGTATAAAACCCACGATTCGGAGCCATAGATGAGGGTTGTCATCACAACCGCTTTGTAAACATTGATCTTTGTGCCTTTTTTCAGATGCTTGTTGCTCCACACTCTTTTGTGCAATCGGCCAAATGCACGGTTTGCCTTTGCCAGCCTGTTGTCAATCTCCTTGTCGATCTTGGCATCTGAGGAGATGATGCACCCCAGGTAGCTGAACTGCTGGACTGTCTTCAGAACTGATTCACCCACAGTGATGCAGGGAGGGTGATAATCTTCCTGGGGTGCAGGCTGGTGGAGAACTTCTGTCTTCTTCAGACTAACTTCTAGGCCGAATAGCTTGGCAGCCTCTGCAAAGCAGGACGTCATATGCTGCAGAGCTGATACTGAGTGGGAGACGAGTGCAGCATCATCAGCAAACAGTAGCTCTCGGATGAGTTTTTCCATTGTCTTGGAGTGTGCCTTTAGTCACCTCAGGTTGAACAGGCTGCCATCGGTGCGATAGCGGATGTAGACACCATCGTCCTCATCTAGATCTACTGCGGCTCTTTGAAGCATCATGCTAAAGAAGATCGTAAAGAGAGTTGGCGCAAGAACGCAGCCTTGCTTTACACCTGTGCCTATTGGGAAGGGCTCCGAGAGGTCGTTTCAGTGTCTGACTTGGCCTCGCTGGTCTTCGTGTAGCTGGATGATCATGCTGAGGAACCTTGGGGGACATCCTAAACGTTCCAAGATTTGCCACAGGCCTTTCCTGCTAACGGTATCGAAAGCTTTGGTAAGGTCGACAAAAGTCACATACAGACCCTTGTTCTGTTCCCTGCATTTCTCTTGGAGCTGCCTGAGAACAAATACCATGTCGGTGGTGCTCCTGTTAGCTCTGAAGCCGCACTGGCTCTCTGGGAGGAGTTCTTCTGCAATGGTGGGCACCAGTCTGTTCAGGAGTATTCTGGCAAGGATTTTGCCTGCGATGGAGAGCAGGGTTATCCCCCGGTAACACCACCTCCTGTGGCAGTGAATTCCACATGTTAATCACCCTTTGGGTGAAGAAGGACTTCCTTTTATCCGTTTTAACCTGTCTGCTCAGCAATTTCATCGAATGCCCACGAGTTCTTGTATTGTGAGAAAGGGAGAAAAGTACTTCTTTCTCTGCTTTCTCCATCCCATGCAATATCTTGTCTGTGTCCTTTATATAGTTTATCTCCGCTACCTAGTCTTAAATAGGTATACACGTGGCCCAGCCCAACCTGCCGTGGCCTCCCCAACAAGCTCTCATTTATGTCAGATCCGGCCCTCATACCAAATGAGTTTGGTGCCCCAGCTCTAAGTTGTGGAGCCTTGAGAACAAAAATTCTACTTTGTGAGCAGCTGGCATTAAAGCTGTGAAGGAATGTTCTGGCTACTTAATCCATTAGTTTGCTCTGGGGCCATTTTTCCTGAGCTAGGACAAAACGGTGCGAGCCAGAGGTTTAAAAACTGTGAGCTAGCTCACGCTAACTCAGCCTAGAGGCAACACTGTTTCTCATACCTGTATTCCAACCAGCATTCTAGATCACAGGGGGGGTTTTGAGGTAGAGGCACTTTCGGTATAGTATCCAATGCCTCTCCTCAAAACACCCTCCAAGTTTCAGAAGGATTGGGCCAGGGGGTCCAATTCTGTGAGCCCCCAAAGAAGGTGCCCCTATCCTTCATTATTTCTAATGGAGGGAAGGCATTTAAAATGTGTACGGTCCCTTTTAAATGCGATGGCCGGAACTTTTTGAGTTCGGTTGTGCTTGTCACAACCTTGCTCCTGGCTCCGCCCCCAGTGTCTCCTGGCTCCGCCCCCCCAAAGTCCCCAGATATTTCTGGAGTTAGACTCGGCAACCCTAATGGTTTCTCTTACGTTCTTAAACAAAACGGAAGCCAGTGCGATTGGGAAAGCCTTTGTTCTGCCTAGCTTGTGCATTCCCCAAGGAAGGTGTGTGTGTTACGGTGGTCAGATCAGCTTTCTCCAGGAAAGCTCCGACTGGCAGTCCCGCCTTAGTTGGAGATTGACATACGGGGCAACGTCTGATGCCCGCTTCTCTAATGACCGTGCAAAGCCCAGAAGTGTCCGTCTGCAAACCTGATCCTTGAGAAGTATAAAACAAGAACAGGTGAGACACCTGTTTCCACACCTGCTTTTGTTTCCTACTTACAACATTTCCGTCTTGTCCGGATTAAGTTTCTGTTTACTGAAGCCTCACCCAGTCCTTTGCTGTCTCCAGACACCACTTAAAGCATTTCTGCGCCCCCCCTGAATTTAGTGGGAAAGGAGAAACTGAGCTGCACACCATGCCCAGAATCAATAGGTCAGGGGTGTCAGACATGTGGCCCCAGGGCTGAATCAGGACCCCAGAGAGCTCCTATCAGGCCCCCAAGCGACTGACTGTCATCTGCTTCCTTCTCCCTCTCTCTCGCTTCCTTCTGCATCTCAGCTTGCTTTGCAGGACTTGCTCAATTGCAAAAGAGCTACAGAGCAAAACCTCGGATTTTTCTCCATTGGCTGAGGCTCCTTCTCCTCCTGGTCCCCCGGGGAGGTGGGGGGAAGAGCCAGAGTTTCCTAGTTCCCTGGGTCCCATGGGAGAAATACAAAGAAAGATACTTTTAAGGACCAAAAAGTGCTAAAGTTTTAAGCATGTCTTATTTTAATTTTTTTTAAAAAATCTTTAGTCGTGTTTGTGTCCTTAAATTTATATCTCTGCTACCTAATCTTAAATAGGTACACACACGGCTTGGCCTGATACAGCCCAGCCTGGCCCAGGAAGGTCTCATTTATGTCAGATCTGGCCCTCAAGACAAATGAGTTCGACACCCCTGCTATAAGTGGTCTCTCCAAGTAACTTCTTCAGATGATCTTAGGTGTGGAGGACAGTACGGTCCTTTGAAGAAGAAGAAGATATTGGATTTATATCCCGCCCTCCACTCCGAAGAGTCTCAGAGCGGCTCACAATCTCCTTTACCTTCCTCCCCCACAACAGACACCCTGTGAGGTAGATGAAGATATTGGATTTATATCCCGCCCTCCACTCCGAAGAGTCTCAGAGCGGCTCACAATCTCCTTTACCTTCCTCCCCCACAACAGACACCCTGTGAGGTAGATGAAGATATTGGATTTATATCCCGCCCTCCACTACGAAGAGTCTCAGAGCGGCTCACAATCTCCTTGACCTTCCCCCCCACAACAGAAATCCTGTGAGGTAGATGAAGATACTGGATTTATATCCCGCCCTCCACTCCGAAGAGTCTCAGAGCGGCTCACAATCTCCTTGACCTTCCTCCCCCACAACAGACACCCTGTGAGTAGATGAAGATACTGGATTTATATCCCGCCCTCCACTCCGAAGAGTCTCAGAGTGGCTCACAATCTCCTTTACCTTCCTCCCCCACAACAGACACCCTGTGAGGTAAATGAAGATACTGGATTTATATCCCGCCCTCCACTCCGAAGAGTCTCAGAGCGGCTCACAATCTCCTTTCCCTTCCTCCCCCACAATAGACACCCTGTGAGGTGGGTGGGGCTGGAGAGGGTTCTCACAGCAGCTGCCCTTTCAAGGACAACCTCTGCCAGAGCTACGGCTGACCCAAGGCCATGCTAGCAGGTGCAAGTGGAGGAGTGGGGAATCAAACCCGGTTCTCCCAGATAAGAGTCCGCACACTTAACCACTACACCAAACTGGCCACTGGACTCTAATCTGGAGAACTGGGTCTGATTCCCCTCTCCTTCACATACAGCTGCTGGGCGACCATTGGTCAGTCCCAGTTCTCTCTGAGCTGTTCTTTCAAAACAGTTCTTGAAAGAGCTCTCTTAGCCCCCCCCCACCCCTGCATGAAAGAGCGTCTGTTGTGAGGAGAAGAAGGGAAGGAAGAAGGGAGGGACAGTGGCTCAGTAGTAGAGCATCTGCTTGGTAAGCAGAAGGTCCCAGGTTCAATCCCCGGCATCTCCAACTAAAAAGGGTCCAGGCAAGTAGGCATGAAGAACCTCAGCTTGAGACCCTGGAGAGCCGCTGCCAGTCTGAGTAGACAAGACTGATGGACTGAGGGGGGTCTGATTCAGTAGAAGGCAGCTTCAGATGTAGGTAGGTAGGTAGGTAGGTAGATAGATAGATAGATAGATAGATAGATAGATAGATAGATAGATAGATAGATAGATAGATAGATAGATAGATAGATAGATAGAGACGTGGCTCAGTGGTGGAGCATCTGCTTGGGAAGCAGAAGGTCCCAGGTTCAATCCCCAGCATCTCCAACTAAAAAGGGTCCTGGCAAGTAGGCGTGAAAAACCTCAGCTTGAGACTCTGGAGAGCTGCTGCCAGTCTGAGTAGACAGTACTGGCTTTGATGGACCCAGGGTCTGATTCAGTAGAAGGCAGCTTCATATGTTCATATTGGATTTATACCCCGCCCTTCCTTACTTGAAGAAGTCCCAGAATGGCTTACAATCTCCTTTCCCAATTTCCTCCCCTCCCCCTCTTCTTCTTTCCTCCTCTGCTTCTTCTTCTTCTTCTTCTTCTTCTTCTTCTTCTTCTTCTTCTTCTTCTTCTTCTTCTTCTTCTTCTTCTTCTTCTTCTTCTTCTGTCACAACTTCTGGTGTGCAATCCATCCTCTCCCCCCCCCCCCCACCCCAGGATTTTTCCTTCACGGGTCTATTGGATCACCCCAAATACTGCACTGGTATTCAGATCCAGAATTGTTATGGGAAATCTGATTTTGTTGGGGGTTTTTTTCAGTTTGATATACCCAAACTGGGGGGGAGGGGGGAGGGGAAGCTGCACACCCGTAAAAACATGCTAGAAAAGAGGCAGCAGAGAGAGAGTAAAACCAAAACTGGTGGCAACTGTCGCCAAAATGTTCTTTTAACCAGCACAGCCCATCAGATTTCTATCGCCCAAACAGGAACTTTTGCTGACCAGAGCCTCACCTGGCTCCACCCATTTTCTAAAACTTGACGGGCACCAGGAATGGTATGAGGGCGCGTGCAGGGACCACGTTGGGGACCCATGCTGTGGAGGAAGGCAACATCATTAAGGAACAAAATAGACCAAATTTACTTGCTTAATAAACAAATTAATAGAACAAAATTACTTGCTTAATGTAAGAGCCACATAGAATGAAAGTCAGGTGGTTTGAGAGCCCCAAGATGGAAGGAAGGAAGGAAGGAAGGAAGGAAGGAAGGAAGGAAGGAAGGAAGGAAGGAAGGAAGGAAGGAAGGAAGGAAGGAAGGAGTTTACAAGATTACGCATGGGATAGAAAAGGTAGAGAAAGAAGTAGTTTTCTACCTTTCTCACAATACAAGAGCTCATGGACACTCAATGAAATTGCTGAGCAGTCGGGTTAGAATGGATAAAAGGAAGTCCTTCTTCACCCAAGGGGTGATTAACATGTGGAATTCACTGCAACAGGAGGTGGTGGCGGCTACAAGCACTGCCAGCTGCAACAGGGGATTGGATAAACATCTGGAGCAGAAGTCCATCAGTGGCTATTAGCCACAGCGTATTGTTGGAACTCTCTGTCTGGGGAGAGTGATGCTCTATATTCTTGGTGCTTGGGAGGGGGCAACACTGTGAGGATTTATAGTGTCTTGGCCCCACTGATGGACCTCCTGATGGCACCTGTGTTTTTTGGCCACTGTCTGTACAGAGTGTTGGACTGGATGGGCCATCTGCCTGACCCATCATGGCTTCTCTTATGTTCTTATGTCTTGAGCAGTGATGATCTGCATTCTTGGTGCTTGGGAGGAGGAACAGTGGGAGGGCTTCTAGTGTCCTGGTCCCACTAATGGACCTCTTGATGGCACCTGGTCTTTTTGGCCACTGTGCGACACAGAGTGTTGGACTGGATGGGCCACTGGCCTGATCCAGCATGGCTTCTCTTATGTTCTTATGTGACACAGAGTGTTGGAGTGGATGGGCCATTTGATTGATCCAACATGGCTTCTCTTATGTCTGAGGCTGTGATGCTCTGTATTCTTGGTGCTTTCGAGGGGGCAGCAGTGGGAGGGCTTCTAGTGTCCTGGCCCCACTGATGGACCTCCCGATGGCAGCTGGGGTTTTTTGGCCACTGTGTGTACAGAGTGTTGGACTGGATGAGCCATTGGCCTGATCCAACATGGCTTCTCTTATGTTCTTAAGAAAGGAAGGACGGAAGGAACAAAGGAAGGAAGGCAGGCAGGCAAATAGATGGTGGAGGGAGGAGAGAGGATGAGATGGAAAGAAAGCAGCTTTAACGTTAAATACATTCTCCAAGCTGCAAACTGGCTTGGCTGGGAGAAGAAGAAGAAGACTGCAGATTTATACGCCGTTGTTCTCTCTGAATCAGGGACTCAGAGCGACTCACAATCGCCTTTATCTTCCTCCCCCACAACAGACACCCTGTGAGGTGGGTGGGGCTGAGAGAACTCTCCCAGAAGCTGCCCTTTCAAGGAAAACTCCTAGAGAGCTCTGGCTGACCCAAAGCCATTCCAGCACCTGCAAGTGGAGGAGTGGGGCATCAAACCCGGTTCTCCCAGATAAGACAGCTATGGCTGACCCAAGTCCATTCCAGTAGCTGCAAGTGGAGGAGTGGGGAATCAAACCCGGTTCTCCCAGATAAGAGAGCTATGGCTGACCCACGTCCATTCCAGCAGCTGCAAGTGGAGGAGTGGGGAATCAAACCCGGTTCTCCCAGATAAGAGAGCTCTGGCTGACCCAAGGCCATTCCAGCAGCTGCAAGTGGAGGAGCGGGGAATCAAACCTGGTTCTCCCAGAAGAGAGCTCTGGCTGACCCAAGGCCATTCCAGCAGCTGCAAGTGGAGGAGCGGGGAATCAAACCTGGTTCTCCCAGAAGAGAGCTCTGGCTAACCCAAGGCCATTCCAGCAGCTGCAAGTGGAGGAGCGGGGAATCAAACCTGGTTCTCCCAGAAGAGAGCTCTGGCTGACCCAAGGCCATTCCAGCAGCTGCAAGTGGAGGAGCGGGGAATCAAACCTGGTTCTCCCAGAAGAGAGCTCTGGCTGACCCAAGGCCATTCCAGCAGGTGCAAGTAGAGGAGCGGGGAATCAAACCTGGTTCTCCCAGAAGAGAGCTCTGGCTGACCCAAGGCCATTCCAGCAGGTGCAAGTAGAGGAGCGGGGAATCAAACCTGGTTCTCCCAGAAGAGAGCTCTGGCTGACCCAAGGCCATTCCAGCAGGTGCAAGTGGAGGAGCGGGGAATCAAACCTGGTTCTCCCAGAAGAGAGCTCTGGCTGACCCAAGGCCATTCCAGCAGGTGCAAGTGGAGGAGTGGGGAATCAAACCTGGTTCTCCCAGAAGAGAGCTCTGGCTGACCCAAGGTCATTCCAGCAGGTGCAAGTGGAGAAGTGGGGAATCAAACCCGGTTCTCCCAGAAGAGAGCTCTGGCTGACCCAAGGCCATTCCAGCAGGTGCAAGTGGAGGAGGGGGGAATCAAACCTGGTTCTTCCAGAAGAGAGCTCTGGCTGACCCAAGGCCATTCCAGCAGCTGCAAGTGGAGGAGCGGGGAATCAAACCTGGTTCTCCCAGAAGAGAGCTCTGGCTGACCCAAGGCCATTCCAGCAGGTGCAAGTGGAGGAGCGGGGAATCAAACCTGGTTCTCCCAGAAGAGAGCTCTGGCTGACCCAAGGCCATTCCAGCAGCTGCAAGTGGAGGAGCGGGGAATCAAACCTGGTTCTCCCAGAAGAGAGCTCTGGCTGACCCAAGGCCATTCCAGCAGCTGCAAGTGGAGGAGCGGGGAATCAAACCTGGTTCTCCCAGAAGAGAGCTCTGGCTAACCCAAGGCCATTCCAGCAGCTGCAAGTGGAGGAGCGGGGAATCAAACCTGGTTCTCCCAGAAGAGAGCTCTGGCTGACCCAAGGCCATTCCAGCAGCTGCAAGTGGAGGAGCGGGGAATCAAACCTGGTTCTCCCAGAAGAGAGCTCTGGCTGACCCAAGGCCATTCCAGCAGGTGCAAGTAGAGGAGCGGGGAATCAAACCTGGTTCTCCCAGAAGAGAGCTCTGGCTGACCCAAGGCCATTCCAGCAGGTGCAAGTAGAGGAGCGGGGAATCAAACCTGGTTCTCCCAGAAGAGAGCTCTGGCTGACCCAAGGCCATTCCAGCAGGTGCAAGTGGAGGAGCGGGGAATCAAACCTGGTTCTCCCAGAAGAGAGCTCTGGCTGACCCAAGGCCATTCCAGCAGGTGCAAGTGGAGGAGTGGGGAATCAAACCTGGTTCTCCCAGAAGAGAGCTCTGGCTGACCCAAGGTCATTCCAGCAGGTGCAAGTGGAGAAGTGGGGAATCAAACCCGGTTCTCCCAGAAGAGAGCTCTGGCTGACCCAAGGCCATTCCAGCAGGTGCAAGTGGAGGAGGGGGGAATCAAACCTGGTTCTTCCAGAAGAGAGCTCTGGCTGACCCAAGGCCATTCCAGCAGCTGCAAGTGGAGGAGCGGGGAATCAAACCTGGTTCTCCCAGAAGAGAGCTCTGGCTGACCCAAGGCCATTCCAGCAGGTGCAAGTGGAGGAGCGGGGAATCAAACCTGGTTCTCCCAGAAGAGAGCTCTGGCTGACCCAAGACCATTCCAGCAGGTGCAAGTGGAGGAGGGGGGAATCAAACCTGGTTCTTCCAGAAGAGAGCTCTGGCTGACCCAAGGCCATTCCAGCAGCTGCAAGTGGAGGAGCGGGGAATCAAACCTGGTTCTCCCAGAAGAGAGCTCTGGCTGACCCAAGGTCATTCCAGCAGGTGCAAGTGGAGAAGTGGGGAATCAAACCCGGTTCTCCCAGTGTCAGAACTTAAGAACTCCAGGCAGATCCCATACTTAGTTTCCAAGCTAGGATTTTATTAGAGAGAACTAAGAACTGTTAGATACAAGGTACAAGATAACAGTGATGGCGAGAGCCAGCACTGGCCCAGTTTTATATAGTAAAACAAACAACCCACAAAGCTTTAATTCACACCGTTACAGGCACATCTGTCTTCCCACCAGTGCTATCGGCAAAGACGTTGCCTCCTTACTCTGAAGGCCACACGATTCGGCTTCAAAGGGTGTCAGTGTGAGAAAGTACAGAGATACAACATTATTCAGTCTACAGCCCCCAAATACTTTGGATACCATCGGGGCAGGGTTAACTACTACTCAGGCACTTCAGGTTAAGAAAGGTTACAATATGGGGTCGGTCTGGTTCAACGCTCAGGTCCACTCTATGCATACTTGCCAACCATCAATTATACTGGTTCTACATTAAGCTAGCAATAATAAAGTTACAAGTTCTGACATACTGCCCCCCCTAAGCGCCCTCCCCCGGGGGGTGGCGGCTTGGGCTTGTGCGGGTACAGCAGGTGAAACTTTTTTAACAATTGCGGCGCAGCTACGTTCTGAGACTCGACCCATTCATCACAGCTCGGGGGGAAGTGCTTCCACCTGATTAAGTAATACAGTTTCCCCCGTTTGACTTTGGAGTCCAGGATTTCGTGGACTTCATGGTGACTCTGACCCCTCACTGTCGTCGGAGGGGGCGGCGGAGCCCTGGGATGGAAGGACGTGGCACCAGGGTCTTTCCGGAGTAAGCTGCAATGAAAGACAGGATGGATTTTGCTTAGAGACTTGGGCAGCTCGAGTTCTGCAGTCACCTTATTGATTACTCGTTTGATCCTAAAAGGCCCAAGAAACTTCAACGCAAGTTTGCGGCAGGGCTGAGGAAGGGGGAGGTTTTTTGTGGACAAAAAGACAGTGTCTCCCACTCTCAATTCCCATTCAGGAGAGTGTTTTTTATCAAACTGTTTTTTGTAAGCCTTTTTCGCTTCCTCCAGGTTCTCCTGAATTCCCTTCCAGCTCTCCCGAAGGCCTTCCCACCATTGTTGGCACGATGTGGGTTCTGAGGGGGTGGCAGGGAGGGGAAGCGTTGGGAAAGGCTTGCCCTCATAGCCATTTATGATTTGGAAAGGAGAGGTTTTAGTAGAGCTGTGAAGGCTGTTGTTGTAGCCGTATTCAGCGAATGGGAGTAGGTCCACCCAGTTGGACTGTTGGAAGTTAATGAAACAGCGGAGGTACTGTTCTAGAAGGCTATTAACCCTCTCCGTCTGTCCGTCCGACTGGGGGTGGTAGGCTGAGCTGAGGCCCTGCTCAATACCCGCAAGTTTGCAAAACTCCCGCCAGAAGTTGGCAACGAACTGCGTCCCGCGGTCGCTAATGACCTTGTCTGGGAACGAGTGTAGGCGTACAATGTGTGTAAAGAAAAGTTGGGCAAGTTTTTTAGCCGTGGGGAGCTGCTTGCAGGGGATGAAGTGGGCTTGTTTGGAGAATGTATCGACCACTACCAAAATAACAGTTTTGCCCTGCGACGGCGGGAGCTCCACAATGAAATCCATAGACACTACCGACCAAGGCCGGGTGGCTGTTGGGAGGGGCACTAGGTGGCCGGGAGGTTTACCCCCTCTTCGTTTAGCCATCAGACAGGTGGGACATGAGAGGACGAATTCGGAGACGTCTCTTTTGAGCCTAGGCCACCAAAACTGTCGGGTAAGGAGGTTGAGGGTTTTGACATAGCCGAAATGGCCCGCCAGGCGGCTGGAATGACAATGCTCTAAAATCTGCTTGCGGAGGGAGGAGGGCACATAGATCTTTTCGTTGTGCAACAGGAGGCCGTCCTCGCTTTTACGGAGGTTCGGTGGTTGGTCTGCTTCCCGAGCAGTCTCCGCAACTAACTGAGACAAGAGGTCTGGCTCCGGGGGACCGATCCTCTTCCCGGAGCGGGTGGTGACCCCCCCCGCGATGGCCGAAGGGGGGATAAGGGAGTCCACCACCTCCTCGCGGAGGCTCTCATGCTGTGGCAGGCGGGAGAGGGCGTCCGCCAAGAAATTCTTGGTACCTGGGATGTGTTTCAGTACAAAGTCGAATTTGGCGAAAAACCCAGCCCACCGGATTTGTTTTGCAGTCATTTTGCGGCGCCCGGTCAATGCCTCGAGATTTTTGTGGTCAGTCCAGATTTCAAATGGGACTCTGGCCCCTTCAAGCCAGGAGCGCCAGGTTTTCAAGGCAAACATGACTGCAAAAGCCTCCTTGTCCCACACTGACCAATTTTTCTGCTCGTTCGAGAACTTTCGTGAAATGTAGGCGCAGGGGCGCAGAACCCCGTTGTCCCCCCTTTGCATTAATATGGCTCCGACGGCGGCGTCGGAAGCATCACATTGAACCACGAAAGGTTTTAACTCGTCAGGGTGGGCCAACACGGGCTCCGAGGTGAAGAGGCGTTTCAATTCTGTAAAGGCTTTTTGACACTCGGGCGTCCACGTTAGGCGCGCGCCCGGCTTTTTTGCCTCTGCCCCCTTCCCCTTTGTTTTAAGGAGCTCCGTAAGGGGTAACATGATGGTGGCGAACCCCTTTATGAAGTCGCGGTAAAAATTTGCGAACCCGAGAAAACTTTGGAGCTGTTTGCGGGTTCGTGGGGGCTCCCAGTCTAGCACCGCTTGAACCTTTGCTGGGTCCATTGACAACCCTTCCCCCGATACTCGGAAGCCTAGATAGTCTAGTTCAGTCTTGTGAAATTCACATTTTGATAGTTTGGCATACAACTTGTGTTTGCACAGGGTGCTCAACACTTTTCTGACTAGGGGTACATGTGACTTGAGATCTGGCGAATAGATAATGATGTCATCAAGGTACACCACCACCCCCTTAAACAGGAACTCTCGCAGAACCTCGTTGATAAAGTTCATGAATACCCCAGGGGCCCCCTGTAGCCCGAAAGGCATAACCAAGTACTCAAATTGTCCTAGCGGGGTATTGAACGCGGTCTTCCACTCGTCCCCCTCCCTGATGCGGACTCGGAAGTACGCGTCTCGGAGGTCGAGTTTTGTGAATATTTTCCCTGTGGCCACAGTATTCAATAGGTCCTTAATCAATGGGATCGGGTAGGCATTAGACATCGAAATCCCGTTTATCGAGCGAAAATCTGTGCAAAGTCTAAGCGACCCATCCTTTTTCTTTCTGAAGAGGACGGGGGCGGCATGGGGGGCTGTTGCCGGTCGTATGAACCCCCGCTTCAGGTTTTTGTCCAAAAATTTGCGGAGTTCCGCTTTCTCCGCCCAACCCATGGAGTACAGTTTCGCTTTTGGCAGTTGCTGCCCCGGGATCAGTTCGATTGCACAGTCCGTGGGGCGGTGAGGTGGTAACTCATCCGCCTCCTTCTCACTAAAGGCCAGTTTTAAGTCCCGGTATTCTTTGGGGATCGAGGCGACCTCCTCGAGGGTGAGGCAGGCTCGCTCATTCCGGGGAGGCGGATGCGGCCCCCATTCGGGGCGCCAATGGTGGTGTTCGCACCTCCAGTCCGGGAATCGGACGATCTGCTCCTCCCACCTTATGTCTGGCTGGTGGCGGGCGAGCCAACCCGAGCCCATCACCACATCAAACGAGCAAGAGGGGGCAATTACAAAAGTTTCGATCCCCCAATGCTCTTCGGTCCCAACGGGGACCGCCTGCGTTTCTAGCTTACATGGCTCTCCCCTCATGGGCCCCCCGTCCATCTGCTGGAAAAGCATGGGTAGCGGGAGGGGGGACGTGGCTAATCCTAGCGCCTCTACTAGGCGGGGGGTGATTAAGTCCCGGTTGCACCCCGAGTCGATTAGTGCTCGGGCATGCATGAACCGTTTTAGGTTCGGGTTGAGAAGGGTTACGGCCATAAACAATAAACCCCCAGTGGCTCTCACCGTGAGGAGTGCCGGCTGTTGCGGGACCTGCTTCGCGGCACCCATTAAAGCAGGTCGTTGTCGTTTCCCGCCGACTCGGTGTCGTCCGACTCCCCGGTCGATTCTTCCACGGTTTCTGGTTCGGCGGTAAAATCCTCGTCAGTCGCCAAGGTGGTGGCGACGGAGCCCCGTCCGGGCTCTTTCGGCCGACTACTCTTTTTCTTCTTGGGCCCCGATGCGGTTGGCCTGGCTGTCGGCGGGGTGGACCCCGCTTTGGCTGGGCAGTTGGAGGCGAGGTGGTCCGGGTCGCCGCACCGGTAACACTTTCGGGCAGTGGTGGGGGTCGAGGTTGTCGGGGCCCGTCGCCCCTCCGCCTTGGTGGGTGTGGATTTCAACCCCTTCTTCGCCAGTTGCTGTCGGCGAAGCCCCACGTGCTGGATGTTGGTCTCGACCTCTCCGGCTAGCTGGATCCACCCGACCAAGGTGTCGGGTCGCCCGTGGCTGTAGCAGCGGTCGAGGACGTTCGGGTTTCAGCCCGTTACAAAAAGCAGTATATTTCATAATCTCGTTCCACCCTCTCACTGCCGCGCAGTAGCCCAGGAACTCCGTGGCATACTCGCGAATGGATCGGTTGCCTTGTTCAATGCGCTGGAGGGCTGCGATGGCTTTCTCCTCGCGGAGCGGGTCGCCGTACTGGCGGAGCATGGCGTGCAGGAACCCCGCTACAGTTGCTAGCTCGGGCTTCCTCGCGGTGAACAGCCCGACGTACCATTTGCGGGCTGGACCTCTCAGTCGGGACGCAATGTGGTACACTCGGCTGGCTTCGGTCGGGTAGTCCGCACCCCAGTGGGTAAAGAACGTGTCGCACTGTATGGTGAAGTACTCCACGTCCTCTGGGCTCCCGTCGAATGTAATTTTCAGCTCTCTCCCCCCCCCTGCGACCGGGGGTGCCGCGGGTTGGGGCACCGGGGCCGGCAGGGCCGGTAGGGCTGGTGCAGCTGGGGCCGGCGGCGCCGGCGGTGCGGGCACGGGGACCGCCGGGGGCGCCGGAACTGGCGGCGCCGGAGGCGCTGGGACCGGCGGCGCGGGGGCCCCCGGGGCCGGAGGCGCCACTGGTTGTGGGGCCGGTGGGGCTGGAGCGGGCACCACCGGCGGCGCGGGAGCCAGCGGGGCCGGTGGAGCCACGGGCGGTTGCCCCAGCGGCAGCCCTCCCACGGGGATCCCCAGGACCGCCGTCTGCAAGGTGCGGAGCTGGTCGTAGATCGCGCCTAGGTTCTGTTGCATCTCCTCGGCCATCATAACTCGGGAGGCGTGTACGTCGTTGTGAATTTCCCGTACATAGTCGAACAGGTCGTTGCGGAGGCTCCGGACCGGGTCGTCCCCGCCTCGCGGTTCTGGACCTTCGCCCTGGTCGTCGTCTCCGTCTCCGCTTGCCCCGTCGCCCAGCATACTTCTGTACCGCTGCTCCGCCGCGTCGATCGCCGCCGTGGACTTCCGCGGGCTCCAGGATCGGGGTGCGGCGAACGCGTCCACCGAGAAAGGTGCGGGCACCTTAATCTTGCGCCTCACCCCCGTCACCTTCGGGTCGAGCGGCGGGTCCTCCGTTGGAGTGGTGGGCTCTCCGTTGTCTGGAACCTTTGCAGCCATCGGGCCGGGTTTCCAGTTCAGATAAGCTCCGAAACAATGGGTTCACTGTTATAATGTCAGAACTTAAGAACTCCAGGCAGATCCCATACTTAGTTTCCAAGCTAGGATTTTATTAGAGAGAACTAAGAACTGTTAGATACAAGGTACAAGATAACAGTGATGGCGAGAGCCAGCACTGGCCCAGTTTTATATAGTAAAACAAACAACCCACAAAGCTTTAATTCACACCGTTACAGGCACATCTGTCTTCCCACCAGTGCTATCGGCAAAGACGTTGCCTCCTTACTCTGAAGGCCACACGATTCGGCTTCAAAGGGTGTCAGTGTGAGAAAGTACAGAGATACAACATTATTCAGTCTACAGCCCCCAAATACTTTGGATACCATCGGGGCAGGGTTAACTACTACTCAGGCACTTCAGGTTAAGAAAGGTTACAATATGGGGTCGGTCTGGTTCAACGCTCAGGTCCACTCTATGCATACTTGCCAACCATCAATTATACTGGTTCTACATTAAGCTAGCAATAATAAAGTTACAAGTTCTGACACCCAGAAGAGAGCTCTGGCTGACCCAAGGCCATTCCAGCAGGTGCAAGTGGAGGAGGGGGGAATCAAACCTGGTTCTTCCAGAAGAGAGCTCTGGCTGACCCAAGGCCATTCCAGCAGCTGCAAGTGGAGGAGCGGGGAATCAAACCTGGTTCTCCCAGAAGAGAGCTCTGGCTGACCCAAGGCCATTCCAGCAGGTGCAAGTGGAGGAGCGGGGAATCAAACCTGGTTCTCCCAGAAGAGAGCTCTGGCTGACCCAAGACCATTCCAGCAGGTGCAAGTGGAGGAGGGGGGAATCAAACCTGGTTCTTCCAGAAGAGAGCTCTGGCTGACCCAAGGCCATTCCAGCAGCTACAAGTGGAGGAGCGGGGAATCAAACCTGGTTCTCCCAGAAGAGAGCTCTGGCTGACCCAAGGCCATTCCAGCAGCTGCAAGTGGAGGAGCGGGGAATCAAACCTGGTTCTCCCAGAAGAGAGCTCTGGCTGACCCAAGACCATTCCAGCAGGTGCAAGTGGAGGAGTGGGGAATCAAACCTGGTTCTCCCAGAAGAGAGCTCTGGCTGACCCAAGGCCATTCCAGCAGCTGCAAGTGGAGGAGCGGGGAATCAAACCTGGTTCTTCCAGAAGAGAGCTCTGGCTGACCCAAGGCCATTCCAGCAGCTGCAAGTGGAGGAGCGGGGAATCAAACCTGGTTCTCCCAGAAGAGAGCTCTGGCTGACCCAAGGCCATTCCAGCAGGTGCAAGTGGAGGAGCGGGGAATCAAACCCGGTTCTCCCAGAAGAGAGTTCTGGCTGACCCAAGGCATTCCAGCAGGTGCAAGTGGAGGAGTGGGGGAATCAAACCTGGTTCTCCCAGAAGAGAGCTCTGGCTGATCCAAGGCCATTCCAGCAGCTGCAAGTGGAGGAGTGGGGAATCAAACCCCGTTCTCCCAGATAAGAGAGCTCTGGCTGACCCAAGGCCATTCCAGCAGCTGCAAGTGGAGGAGTGGGGAATCAAACCCCGTTCTCCCAGATAAGAGAGCTATGGCTGACCCAAGACCATTCTAGCAGGTGCAAGTGGAGGAGTGGGGAATCAAACCCGGTTCTCCCAGAAGAGAGCTCTGGCTGACCCAAGGCCATTCCAGCAGCTGCAAGAGGAGGAGTGGGGAATCAAACTGGGTGACTGAAGGAAAGAAATTCCTTCTCCAACCAGCCAGCGGGGCAGTGGGGGCTTCAAGAGCCGCACAATACGTGCGAAAGAGCCACGTGTGGCTCCCGAGCTGCAGTTTGGCCAACCCTGGGCCGGCGCCTTCCCCATCTCTCTGATGCGTTTCTCTTGCCTTTTGTTCCTGCTTCACTCACTTCCTGAGCTTTGTGTTGCCGAAGAAGGCGCCCCCGGGGTTCCTGTCATTGCTAACTGGGTTTGCTCTCATGCGCGTGGAAGCGATTTAAGCATCCTCGGGAACAGGAGAGCCGCCGTCACAAGCGCTCCCTATCTCATCTCCCTCTTCAGAAGACAGTCGGAAACGCTGGTTAGACCTTGCCTCTTGTGACCTGCCTGTATATTTATAGGAGGCTGAGATCTCCTTCATCTCACCGGTTACCACAATACGTACAGCTCATCGTGCCTCAAATGAAT
>NW_026800502.1:0-57176 GCF_032191835.1 Heteronotia binoei
CACCCCCAATTTTAAACCGAACATATGTGTGTCCTGAACTCTAACCCTAACCCTTACCATATGGGCCCATTCATTCTAATGAATCTCATAGGCTATAATGGAGAATGGAAAAAACATCCAAAATTTTTCCCCATCAAGAGTGTACCATTCAGTGTTATATTAAAAATACATCTTATCCAACCCTAAACCCAACCCCAATATTCACCCAAACATAAGTGTGTCCTGAACTCTAACCCTAACCCTAACCCTTACCATATGGGCCCATTCATTCTAATGAATCTCATAGGCTATAATGGAGAATGGAAACACATCCAAAATTTTTCCCCATCAAGAGTGTACCATTCAGTGTTATATTAAAAATACATCTTATCCAACCCTAAACCCAACCCCAATATTCACCCAAACATAAGTGTGTCCAGAACTCTAACCCTAACCCTAACCCTTACCATATGGGCCCATTCATTCTAATGAATCTCATAGGCTATAATGGAGAATGGAAAAACATCCAAAATTTTTCCCCATCAAGAGTGTACCATTCAGTGTGATATTAAAAATACATCTTATCCAACCCTAAACCCAACCCCAATATTCACCCAAACATAAGTGTGTCCAGAACTCTAACCCTAACCCTAACCCTTACCATATGGGCCCATTCATTCTAATGAATCTCATAGGCTATAATGGAGAATGGAAAAACATCCAAACTTTTTCCCAATCAAGAGTGTACCATTCAGTGTTATATTAAAAATACATCTTATCCAACCCTAAACCCAACCCCAATATTCACCCAAACATAAGAGTGTCCAGAACTCTAACCCTAACCCTAACCCTTACCATATGGGCCCATTCATTCTAATGAATCTCATAGGCTATAATGGAGAATGGAAAAACATCCAAAATTTTTCCCCATCAAGAGTGTACCATTCAGTGTGATATTAAAAATACATCTTATCCAACCCTAAACCCAACCCCAATATTCACCCAAACATAAGTGTGTCCCGAACGCTAACCCTAACCCTAACCCTTACCATATGGGCCCATTCATTCTAATGAATCTCATAGGCTATAATGGAGAATGGAAAAACTTCCAAAATTTTTCCCCATCAAGAGTGTACCCTTCAGTGTGAATATTAAAAATACATCTTACACAACCCCAAACCACACCCCAATTTTCACCCAAACATATGTGTGTCCTGAACTCTAACCCTAACCCTAACCCTTACCATATGGGCCCATTCATTCTAATGAATCTCATAGGCTATAATGGAGAATGGAAAAACATCCAAAATTTTTCCCCATCAAGAGTGTACCATTCAGTGTGATATTAAAAATACATCTTATCCAACCCTAAACCCAACCCCAATATTCACCCAAACATAAGTGTGTCCAGAACTCTAACCCTAACCCTAACCCTTACCATATGGGCCCATTCATTCTAATGAATCTCATAGGCTATAATGGAGAATGGAAAAACATCCAAAATTTTTCCCCATCAAGAGTGTACCCTTCAGTGTGATATTAAAAATACATCTTACACAACCCCAAACCACACCCCAATTTTAAACCGAACATATGTGTGTCCAGAACTCTAACCCTAACCCTAACCCTTACCATATGGGCCCATTCATTCTAATGAATCTCATAGGCTATAATGGAGAATGGAAAAACATCCAAAATTTTTCCCCATCAAGAGTGTACCATTCAGTGTTATATTAAAAATACATCTTATCCAACCCTAAACCCAACCCCAATATTCACCCAAACATAAGTGTGTCCAGAACTCTAACCCTAACCCTAGCCCTTACCATATGGGCCCATTCATTCTAATGAATCTCATAGGCTATAATGGAGAATGGAAAAAACATCCAAAATTTTTCCCCATCAAGAGTGTACCATTCAGTGTTATATTAAAAATACATCTTATCCAACCCTAAACCCAACCCCAATATTCACCCAAACATAAGTGTGTCCAGAACTCTAACCCTAACCCTAACCCTTACCATATGGGCCCATTCATTCTAATGAATCTCATAGGCTATAATGGAGAATGGAAAAACATCCAAAATTTTTTCCCCATCAAGAGTGTACCATTCAGTGATATATTAAAAATACATCTTATCCAACCCTAAACCCAACCCCAATATTCACCCAAACATAAGTGTGTCCAGAACTCTAACCCTAACCCTAACCCTTACCATATGGGCCCATTCATTCTAATGAATCTCATAGGCTATAATGGAGAATGGAAAAACATCCAAAATTTTTTCCCCATCAAGAGTGTACCATTCAGTGTTATATTAAAAATACATCTTATCCAACCCTAAACCCAACCCCAATATTCACCCAAACATAAGTGTGTCCAGAACTCTAACCCTAACCCTAACCCTTACCATATGGGCCCATTCATTCTAATGAATCTCATAGGCTATAATGGAGAATGGAAAAAACATCCAAAATTTTTCCCCATCAAGAGTGTACCATTCAGTGTGATATTAAAAATACATCTTATCCAACCCTAAACCCAACCCCAATATTCACCCAAACATAAGTGTGTCCAGAACTCTAACCCTAACCCTAACCCTTACCATATGGGCCCATTCATTCTAATGAATCTCATAGGCTATAATGGAGAATGGAAAAACATCCAAAATTTTTCCCCATCAAGAGTGTACCCTTCAGTGTGATATTAAAAATACATCTTACACAACCCCAAACCACACTCCAATTTTAAACCGAACATATGTGTGTCCTGAACTCTAACCCTAACCCTAACCCTTACCATATGGGCCCATTCATTCTAATGAATCTCATAGGCTATAATGGAGAATGGAAAAACATCCAAAATTTTTCCCCATCAAGAGTGTACCATTCAGTGTTATATTAAAAATACATCTTATCCAACCCTAAACCCAACCCCAATATTCACCCAAACATAAGTGTGTCCAGAACTCTAACCCTAACCCTAGCCCCTTACCATATGGGCCCATTCATTCTAATGAATCTCATAGGCTATAATGGAGAATGGAAAAACATCCAAAATTTCTCCCCATCAAGAGTGTACCATTCAGTGTGATATTAAAAATACATCTTATCCAACCCTAAACCCAACCCCAATATTCACCCAAACATAAGTGTGTCCAGAACTCTAACCCTAACCCTAACCCTTACCATATGGGCCCATTCATTCTAATGAATCTCATAGGCTATAATGGAGAATGGAAAAACATCCAAAATTTTTCCCCATCAAGAGTGTACCCTTCAGTGTGATATTAAAAATACATCTTACACAACCCCAAACCACACCCCAATTTTAAACCGAACATATGTGTGTCCTGAACTCTAACCCTAACCCTAACCCTTACCATATGGGCCCATTCATTCTAATGAATCTCATAGGCTATAATGGAGAATGGAAAAACATCCAAAATTTTTTCCCCATCAAGAGTGTACCATTCAGTGTTATATTAAAAATACATCTTATCCAACCCTAAACCCAACCCCAATATTCACCCAAACATAAGTGTGTCCAGAACTCTAACCCTAACCCTAGCCCTTACCATATGGGCCCATTCATTCTAATGAATCTCATAGGCTATAATGGAGAATGGAAAAACATCCAAAATTTTTCCCCATCAAGAGTGTACCATTCAGTGTGATATTAAAAATACATCTTATCCAACTCTAAACCCAACCCCAATATTCACCCAAACATAAGTGTGTCCAGAACTCTAACCCTAACCCTAACCCTTACCATATGGGCCCCATTCATTCTAATGAATCTCATAGGCTATAATGGAGAATGGAAAAACATCCAAAATTTTTCCCCATCAAGAGTGTACCCTTCAGTGTGATATTAAAAATACATCTTACACAACCCCAAACCACACCCCAATTTTAAACCGAACATATGTGTGTCCTGAACTCTAACCCTAACCCTAACCCTTACCATATGGGCCCATTCATTCTAATGAATCTCATAGGCTATAATGGAGAATGGAAAAACATCCAAAATTTTTCCCCATCAAGAGTGTACCATTCAGTGTTATATTAAAAATACATCTTATCCAACCCTAAACCCAACCCCAATATTCACCCAAACATAAGTGTGTCCAGAACTCTAACCCTAACCCTAGCCCTTACCATATGGGCCCATTCATTCTAATGAATCTCATAGGCTATAATGGAGAATGGAAAAACATCCAAAATTTTTCCCCATCAAGAGTGTACCATTCAGTGTTATATTAAAAATACATCTTATCCAACCCTAAACCCAACCCCAATATTCACCCAAACATAAGTGTGTCCAGAACTCTAACCCTAACCCTAACCCTTACCATATGGGCCCATTCATTCTAATGAATCTCATAGGCTATAATGGAGAATGGAAAAACATCCAAAATTTTTCCCCATCAAGGGTGTACCCTTCAGTGTGATATTAAAAATACATCTTACACAACCCCAAACCACACTCCAATTTTAAACCGAACATATGTGTGTCCTGAACTCTAACCCTAACCCTAACCCTTACCATATGGGCCCATTCATTCTAATGAATCTCATAGGCTATAATGGAGAATGGAAAAACATCCAAAATTTTTCCCCATCAAGAGTGTACCATTCAGTGTTATATTAAAAATACATCTTATCCAACCCTAAACCCAACCCCAATATTCACCCAAACATAAGTGTGTCCAGAACTCTAACCCTAACCCTAGCCCTTACCATATGGGCCCATTCATTCTAATGAATCTCATAGGCTATAATGGAGAATGGAAAAACATCCAAAATTTCTCCCCATCAAGAGTGTACCATTCAGTGTGATATTAAAAATACATCTTATCCAACCCTAAACCCAACCCCAATATTCACCCAAACATAAGTGTGTCCAGAACTCTAACCCTAACCCTAACCCTTACCATATGGGCCCATTCATTCTAATGAATCTCATAGGCTATAATGGAGAATGGAAAAACATCCAAAATTTTTCCCCATCAAGAGTGTACCCTTCAGTGTGATATTAAAAATACATCTTACACAACCCCAAACCACACCCCAATTTTAAACCGAACATATGTGTGTCCTGAACTCTAACCCTAACCCTAACCCTTACCATATGGGCCCATTCATTCTAATGAATCTCATAGGCTATAATGGAGAATGGAAAAAACATCCAAAATTTTTCCCCATCAAGAGTGTACCATTCAGTGTTATATTAAAAATACATCTTATCCAACCCTAAACCCAACCCCAATATTCACCCAAACATAAGTGTGTCCAGAACTCTAACCCTAACCCTAACCCTTACCATATGGGCCCATTCATTCTAATGAATCTCATAGGCTATAATGGAGAATGGAAAAACATCCAAAATTTTTCCCCATCAAGAGTGTACCATTCAGTGATATATTAAAAATACATCTTATCCAACCCTAAACCCAACCCCAATATTCACCCAAACATAAGTGTGTCCAGAACTCTAAACCCTAACCCTAACCCTTACCATATGGGCCCATTCATTCTAATGAATCTCATAGGCTATAATGGAGAATGGAAAAACATCCAAAATTTTTCCCCATCAAGAGTATACCATTCAGTGTTATATTAAAAATACATCTTATCCAACCCTAAACCCAACCCCAATATTCACCCAAACATAAGTGTGTCCAGAACTCTAACCCTAACCCTAACCCTTACCATATGGGCCCCATTCATTCTAATGAATCTCATAGGCTATAATGGAGAATGGAAAAACATCCAAAATTTTTCCCCATCAAGAGTGTACCATTCAGTGTGATATTAAAAATACATCTTATCCAACCCTAAACCCAACCCCAATATTCACCCAAACATAAGTGTGTCCAGAACTCTAACCCTTTCCCTAACCCTTACCATATGGGCCCATTCATTCTAATGAATCTCATAGGCTATAATGGAGAATGGAAAAACATCCAAAATTTTTCCCCATCAAGAGTGTACCCTTCAGTGTGATATTAAAAATACATCTTACACAACCCCAAACCACACCCCAATTTTAAACCGAACATATGTGTGTCCTGAACTCTAACCCTAACCCTAACCCTTACCATATGGGCCCATTCATTCTAATGAATCTCATAGGCTATAATGGAGAATGGAAAAACATCCAAAATTTTTCCCCATCAAGAGTGTACCATTCAGTGTTATATTAAAAATACATCTTATCCAACCCTAAACCCAACCCCAATATTCACCCAAACATAAGTGTGTCCAGAACTCTAACCCTAACCCTAGCCCTTACCATATGGGCCCATTCATTCTAATGAATCTCATAGGCTATAATGGAGAATGGAAAAACATCCAAAATTTCTCCCCATCAAGAGTGTACCATTCAGTGTGATATTAAAAATACATCTTATCCAACCCTAAACCCAACCCCAATATTCACCCAAACATAAGTGTGTCCAGAACTCTAACCCTAACCCTAACCCTTACCATATGGGCCCATTCATTCTAATGAATCTCATAGGCTATAATGGAGAATGGAAAAACATCCAAAATTTTTCCCCATCAAGAGTGTACCCTTCAGTGTGATATTAAAAATACATCTTACACAACCCCAAACCACACCCCAATTTTAAACCGAACATATGTGTGTCCTGAACTCTAACCCTAACCCTAACCCTTACCATATGGGCCCATTCATTCTAATGAATCTCATAGGCTATAATGGAGAATGGAAAAACATCCAAAATTTTTCCCCATCAAGAGTGTACCATTCAGTGTTATATTAAAAATACATCTTATCCAACCCTAAACCCAACCCCAATATTCACCCAAACATAAGTGTGTCCAGAACTCTAACCCTAACCCTAACCCTTACCATATGGGCCCATTCATTCTAATGAATCTCATAGGCTATAATGGAGAATGGAAAAACATCCAAAATTTTTCCCCATTAAGAGTGTACCATTCAGTGTTATATTAAAAATACATCTTATCCAACCCTAAACCCAACCCCAATATTCACCCAAACATAAGTGTGTCCAGAACTCTAACCCTAACCCTAACCCTTACCATATGGGCCCATTAATTCTAATGAATCTCATAGGCTATAATGGAGAATGGAAAAAAATACAAAATTTTTCCCCATCAAGAGTGTACCATTCAGTGTGATATTAAAAATACATCTTATCCAACCCTAAACCCAACCCCAATATTCACCCAAACATAAGTGTGTCCAGAACTCTAACCCTAACCCTAACCCTTACCATATGGGCCCATTCATTCTAATGAATCTCATAGGCTATAATGGAGAATGGAAAAACATCCAAAATTTTTCCCCATCAAGAGTGTACCATTCAGTGTGATATTAAAAATACATCTTATCCAACCCTAAACCCAACCCCAATATTCACCCAAACATAAGTGTGTCCAGAACTCTAACCCTAACCCTAACCCTTACCATATGGGCCCATTCATTCTAATGAATCTCATAGGCTATAATGGAGAATGGAAAAACATCCAAAATTTTTCCCCATCAAGAGTGTACCCTTCAGTGTGATATTAAAAATACATCTTACACAACCCCAAACCACACCCCAATTTTAAACCGAACATATGTGTGTCCTGAACTCTAACCCTAACCCTTACCATATGGGCCCATTCATTCTAATGAATCTCATAGGCTATAATGGAGAATGGAAAAACATCCAAAATTTTTCCCCATCAAGAGTGTACCATTCAGTGTTATATTAAAAATACATCTTATCCAACCCTAAACCCAACCCCAATATTCACCCAAACATAAGTGTGTCCTGAACTCTAACCCTAACCCTAACCCTTACCATATGGGCCCATTCATTCTAATGAATCTCATAGGCTATAATGGAGAATGGAAACACATCCAAAATTTTTCCCCATCAAGAGTGTACCATTCAGTGTTATATTAAAAATACATCTTATCCAACCCTAAACCCAACCCCAATATTCACCCAAACATAAGTGTGTCCAGAACTCTAACCCTAACCCTAACCCTTACCATATGGGCCCATTCATTCTAATGAATCTCATAGGCTATAATGGAGAATGGAAAAACATCCAAAATTTTTCCCCATCAAGAGTGTACCATTCAGTGTGATATTAAAAATACATCTTATCCAACCCTAAACCCAACCCCAATATTCACCCAAACATAAGTGTGTCCAGAACTCTAACCCTAACCCTAACCCTTACCATATGGGCCCATTCATTCTAATGAATCTCATAGGCTATAATGGAGAATGGAAAAACATCCAAACTTTTTCCCAATCAAGAGTGTACCATTCAGTGTTATATTAAAAATACATCTTATCCAACCCTAAACCCAACCCCAATATTCACCCAAACATAAGAGTGTCCAGAACTCTAACCCTAACCCTAACCCTTACCATATGGGCCCATTCATTCTAATGAATCTCATAGGCTATAATGGAGAATGGAAAAACATCCAAAATTTTTCCCCATCAAGAGTGTACCATTCAGTGTGATATTAAAAATACATCTTATCCAACCCTAAACCCAACCCCAATATTCACCCAAACATAAGTGTGTCCCGAACGCTAACCCTAACCCTAACCCTTACCATATGGGCCCATTCATTCTAATGAATCTCATAGGCTATAATGGAGAATGGAAAAACTTCCAAAATTTTTCCCCATCAAGAGTGTACCCTTCAGTGTGATATTAAAAATACATCTTACACAACCCCAAACCACACCCCAATTTTCACCCAAACATATGTGTGTCCTGAACTCTAACCCTAACCCTAACCCTTACCATATGGGCCCATTCATTCTAATGAATCTCATAGGCTATAATGGAGAATGGAAAAACATCCAAAATTTTTCCCCATCAAGAGTGTACCATTCAGTGTGATATTAAAAATACATCTTATCCAACCCTAAACCCAACCCCAATATTCACCCAAACATAAGTGTGTCCAGAACTCTAACCCTAACCCTAACCCTTACCATATGGGCCCATTCATTCTAATGAATCTCATAGGCTATAATGGAGAATGGAAAAACATCCAAAATTTTTCCCCATCAAGAGTGTACCCTTCAGTGTGATATTAAAAATACATCTTACACAACCCCAAACCACACCCCAATTTTAAACCGAACATATGTGTGTCCAGAACTCTAACCCTAACCCTAACCCTTACCATATGGGCCCATTCATTCTAATGAATCTCATAGGCTATAATGGAGAATGGAAAAACATCCAAAATTTTTCCCCATCAAGAGTGTACCATTCAGTGTTATATTAAAAATACATCTTATCCAACCCTAAACCCAACCCCAATATTCACCCAAACATAAGTGTGTCCAGAACTCTAACCCTAACCCTAGCCCTTACCATATGGGGCCCATTCATTCTAATGAATCTCATAGGCTATAATGGAGAATGGAAAAACATCCAAAATTTTTCCCCATCAAGAGTGTACCATTCAGTGTTATATTAAAAATACATCTTATCCAACCCTAAACCCAACCCCAATATTCACCCAAACATAAGTGTGTCCAGAACTCTAACCCTAACCCTAACCCTTACCATATGGGCCCATTCATTCTAATGAATCTCATAGGCTATAATGGAGAATGGAAAAACATCCAAAATTTTTCCCCATCAAGAGTGTACCATTCAGTGATATATTAAAAATACATCTTATCCAACCCTAAACCCAACCCCAATATTCACCCAAACATAAGTGTGTCCAGAACTCTAACCCTAACCCTAACCCTTACCATATGGGCCCATTCATTCTAATGAATCTCATAGGCTATAATGGAGAATGGAAAAACATCCAAAATTTTTCCCCATCAAGAGTGTACCATTCAGTGTTATATTAAAAATACATCTTATCCAACCCTAAACCCAACCCCAATATTCACCCAAACATAAGTGTGTCCAGAACTCTAACCCTAACCCTAACCCTTACCATATGGGCCCATTCATTCTAATGAATCTCATAGGCTATAATGGAGAATGGAAAAACATCCAAAATTTTTCCCCATCAAGAGTGTACCATTCAGTGTGATATTAAAAATACATCTTATCCAACCCTAAACCCAACCCCAATATTCACCCAAACATAAGTGTGTCCAGAACTCTAACCCTAACCCTAACCCTTACCATATGGGCCCATTCATTCTAATGAATCTCATAGGCTATAATGGAGAATGGAAAAACATCCAAAATTTTTCCCCATCAAGAGTGTACCCTTCAGTGTGATATTAAAAATACATCTTACACAACCCCAAACCACACTCCAATTTTAAACCGAACATATGTGTGTCCTGAACTCTAACCCTAACCCTAACCCTTACCATATGGGCCCATTCATTCTAATGAATCTCATAGGCTATAATGGAGAATGGAAAAACATCCAAAATTTTTCCCCATCAAGAGTGTACCATTCAGTGTTATATTAAAAATACATCTTATCCAACCCTAAACCCAACCCCAATATTCACCCAAACATAAGTGTGTCCAGAACTCTAACCCTAACCCTAGCCCTTACCATATGGGCCCATTCATTCTAATGAATCTCATAGGCTATAATGGAGAATGGAAAAACATCCAAAATTTCTCCCCATCAAGAGTGTACCATTCAGTGTGATATTAAAAATACATCTTATCCAACCCTAAACCCAACCCCAATATTCACCCAAACATAAGTGTGTCCAGAACTCTAACCCTAACCCTAACCCTTACCATATGGGCCCATTCATTCTAATGAATCTCATAGGCTATAATGGAGAATGGAAAAACATCCAAAATTTTTCCCCATCAAGAGTGTACCCTTCAGTGTGATATTAAAAATACATCTTACACAACCCCAAACCACACCCCAATTTTAAACCGAACATATGTGTGTCCTGAACTCTAACCCTAACCCTAACCCTTACCATATGGGCCCATTCATTCTAATGAATCTCATAGGCTATAATGGAGAATGGAAAAACATCCAAAATTTTTCCCCATCAAGAGTGTACCATTCAGTGTTATATTAAAAATACATCTTATCCAACCCTAAACCCAACCCCAATATTCACCCAAACATAAGTGTGTCCAGAACTCTAACCCTAACCCTAGCCCTTACCATATGGGCCCATTCATTCTAATGAATCTCATAGGCTATAATGGAGAATGGAAAAACATCCAAAATTTTTCCCCATCAAGAGTGTACCATTCAGTGTGATATTAAAAATACATCTTATCCAACTCTAAACCCAACCCCAATATTCACCCAAACATAAGTGTGTCCAGAACTCTAACCCTAACCCTAACCCTTACCATATGGGCCCATTCATTCTAATGAATCTCATAGGCTATAATGGAGAATGGAAAAACATCCAAAATTTTTCCCCATCAAGAGTGTACCCTTCAGTGTGATATTAAAAATACATCTTACACAACCCCAAACCACACCCCAATTTTAAACCGAACATATGTGTGTCCTGAACTCTAACCCTAACCCTAACCCTTACCATATGGGCCCATTCATTCTAATGAATCTCATAGGCTATAATGGAGAATGGAAAAACATCCAAAATTTTTCCCCATCAAGAGTGTACCATTCAGTGTTATATTAAAAATACATCTTATCCAACCCTAAACCCAACCCCAATATTCACCCAAACATAAGTGTGTCCAGAACTCTAACCCTAACCCTAGCCCTTACCATATGGGCCCATTCATTCTAATGAATCTCATAGGCTATAATGGAGAATGGAAAAACATCCAAAATTTTTCCCCATCAAGAGTGTACCATTCAGTGTTATATTAAAAATACATCTTATCCAACCCTAAACCCAACCCCAATATTCACCCAAACATAAGTGTGTCCAGAACTCTAACCCTAACCCTAACCCTTACCATATGGGCCCATTCATTCTAATGAATCTCATAGGCTATAATGGAGAATGGAAAAACATCCAAAATTTTTCCCCATCAAGGGTGTACCCTTCAGTGTGATATTAAAAATACATCTTACACAACCCCAAACCACACTCCAATTTTAAACCGAACATATGTGTGTCCTGAACTCTAACCCTAACCCTAACCCTTACCATATGGGCCCATTCATTCTAATGAATCTCATAGGCTATAATGGAGAATGGAAAAACATCCAAAATTTTTCCCCATCAAGAGTGTACCATTCAGTGTTATATTAAAAATACATCTTATCCAACCCTAAACCCAACCCCAATATTCACCCAAACATAAGTGTGTCCAGAACTCTAACCCTAACCCTAGCCCTTACCATATGGGCCCATTCATTCTAATGAATCTCATAGGCTATAATGGAGAATGGAAAAACATCCAAAATTTCTCCCCATCAAGAGTGTACCATTCAGTGTGATATTAAAAATACATCTTATCCAACCCTAAACCCAACCCCAATATTCACCCAAACATAAGTGTGTCCAGAACTCTAACCCTAACCCTAACCCTTACCATATGGGCCCATTCATTCTAATGAATCTCATAGGCTATAATGGAGAATGGAAAAACATCCAAAATTTTTCCCCATCAAGAGTGTACCCTTCAGTGTGATATTAAAAATACATCTTACACAACCCCAAACCACACCCCAATTTTAAACCGAACATATGTGTGTCCTGAACTCTAACCCTAACCCTAACCCTTACCATATGGGCCCATTCATTCTAATGAATCTCATAGGCTATAATGGAGAATGGAAAAACATCCAAAATTTTTCCCCATCAAGAGTGTACCATTCAGTGTTATATTAAAAATACATCTTATCCAACCCTAAACCCAACCCCAATATTCACCCAAACATAAGTGTGTCCAGAACTCTAACCCTAACCCTAACCCTTACCATATGGGCCCATTCATTCTAATGAATCTCATAGGCTATAATGGAGAATGGAAAAACATCCAAAATTTTTCCCCATCAAGAGTGTACCATTCAGTGATATATTAAAAATACATCTTATCCAACCCTAAACCCAACCCCAATATTCACCCAAACATAAGTGTGTCCAGAACTCTAACCCTAACCCTAACCCTTACCATATGGGCCCATTCATTCTAATGAATCTCATAGGCTATAATGGAGAATGGAAAAACATCCAAAATTTTTCCCCATCAAGAGTATACCATTCAGTGTTATATTAAAAATACATCTTATCCAACCCTAAACCCAACCCCAATATTCACCCAAACATAAGTGTGTCCAGAACTCTAACCCTAACCCTAACCCTTACCATATGGGCCCATTCATTCTAATGAATCTCATAGGCTATAATGGAGAATGGAAAAACATCCAAAATTTTTCCCCATCAAGAGTGTACCATTCAGTGTGATATTAAAAATACATCTTATCCAACCCTAAACCCAACCCCAATATTCACCCAAACATAAGTGTGTCCAGAACTCTAACCCTTTCCCTAACCCTTACCATATGGGCCCATTCATTCTAATGAATCTCATAGGCTATAATGGAGAATGGAAAAACATCCAAAATTTTTCCCCATCAAGAGTGTACCCTTCAGTGTGATATTAAAAATACATCTTACACAACCCCAAACCACACCCCAATTTTAAACCGAACATATGTGTGTCCTGAACTCTAACCCTAACCCTAACCCTTACCATATGGGCCCATTCATTCTAATGAATCTCATAGGCTATAATGGAGAATGGAAAAACATCCAAAATTTTTCCCCATCAAGAGTGTACCATTCAGTGTTATATTAAAAATACATCTTATCCAACCCTAAACCCAACCCCAATATTCACCCAAACATAAGTGTGTCCAGAACTCTAACCCTAACCCTAGCCCTTACCATATGGGCCCATTCATTCTAATGAATCTCATAGGCTATAATGGAGAATGGAAAAACATCCAAAATTTCTCCCCATCAAGAGTGTACCATTCAGTGTGATATTAAAAATACATCTTATCCAACCCTAAACCCAACCCCAATATTCACCCAAACATAAGTGTGTCCAGAACTCTAACCCTAACCCTAACCCTTACCATATGGGCCCATTCATTCTAATGAATCTCATAGGCTATAATGGAGAATGGAAAAACATCCAAAATTTTTCCCCATCAAGAGTGTACCCTTCAGTGTGATATTAAAAATACATCTTACACAACCCCAAACCACACCCCAATTTTAAACCGAACATATGTGTGTCCTGAACTCTAACCCTAACCCTAACCCTTACCATATGGGCCCATTCATTCTAATGAATCTCATAGGCTATAATGGAGAATGGAAAAACATCCAAAATTTTTCCCCATCAAGAGTGTACCTTTCAGTGTTATATTAAAAATACATCTTATCCAACCCTAAACCCAACCCCAATATTCACCCAAACATAAGTGTGTCCAGAACTCTAACCCTAACCCTAACCCTTACCATATGGGCCCATTCATTCTAATGAATCTCATAGGCTATAATGGAGAATGGAAAAACATCCAAAATTTTTCCCCATCAAGAGTGTACCATTCAGTGTGATATTAAAAATACATCTTATCCAACCCTAAACCCAACCCCAATATTCACCCAAACATAAGTGTGTCCAGAACTCTAACCCTAACCCTAACCCTTACCATATGGGCCCATTCATTCTAATGAATCTCATAGGCTATAATGGAGAATGGAAAAACATCCAAAATTTTTCCCCATCAAGAGTGTACCATTCAGTGTTATATTAAAAATACATCTTATCCAACCCTAAACCCAACCCCAATATTCACCCAAACATAAGTGTGTCCAGAACTCTAACCCTAACCCTTACCATATGGGCCCATTCATTCTAATGAATCTCATAGGCTATAATGGAGAATGGAAAAACATCCAAAATTTTTCCCCATCAAGAGTGTACCATTCAGTGTTATATTAAAAATACATCTTATCCAACCCTAAACCCAACCCCAATATTCACCCAAACATAAGTGTGTCCAGAACTCTAACCCTAACCCTTACCATATGGGCCCATTCATTCTAATGAATCTCATAGGCTATAATGGAGAATGGAAAAACATCCAAAATTTTTCCCCATCAAGAGTGTACCATTCAGTGTTATATTAAAAATACATCTTATCCAACCCTAAACCCAACCCCAATATTCACCCAAACATAAGTGTGTCCAGAACTCTAACCCTAACCCTAACCCTTACCATATGGGCCCATTCATTCTAATGAATCTCATAGGCTATAATGGAGAATGGAAAAACATCCAAAATTTTTCCCCATTAAGAGTGTACCATTCAGTGTTATATTAAAAATACATCTTATCCAACCCTAAACCCAACCCCAATATTCACCCAAACATAAATGTGTCCAGAACTCTAACCCTAACCCTAACCCTTACCATATGGGCCCATTAATTCTAATGAATCTCATAGGCTATAATGGAGAATGGAAAAAAATACAAAATTTTTCCCCATCAAGAGTGTACCATTCAGTGTGATATTAAAAATACATCTTATCCAACCCTAAACCCAACCCCAATATTCACCCAAACATAAGTGTGTCCAGAACTCTAACCCTAACCCTAACCCTTACCATATGGGCCCATTCATTCTAATGAATCTCATAGGCTATAATGGAGAATGGAAAAACATCCAAAATTTTTC
This sequence comes from Heteronotia binoei, assembly GCF_032191835.1. Taxonomy (NCBI): domain Eukaryota; kingdom Metazoa; phylum Chordata; class Lepidosauria; order Squamata; family Gekkonidae; genus Heteronotia; species Heteronotia binoei. Next base: position 15,644 of record NW_026800502.1, read on the forward strand.
CCCATCAAGAGTGTACCATTCAGTGTGATATTAAAAATACATCTTATCCAACCCTAAACCCAACCCCAATATTCACCCAAACATAAGTGTGTCCAGAACTCTAACCCTAACCCTAACCCTTACCATATGGGCCCATTCATTCTAATGAATCTCATAGGCTATAATGGAGAATGGAAAAACATCCAAAATTTTTCCCCATCAAGAGTGTACCCTTCAGTGTGATATTAAAAATACATCTTACACAACCCCAAACCACACCCCAATTTTAAACCGAACATATGTGTGTCCTGAACTCTAACCCTAACCCTTACCATATGGGCCCATTCATTCTAATGAATCTCATAGGCTATAATGGAGAATGGAAAAACATCCAAAATTTTTCCCCATCAAGAGTGTACCATTCAGTGTTATATTAAAAATACATCTTATCCAACCCTAAACCCAACCCCAATATTCACCCAAACATAAGTGTGTCCAGAACTCTAACCCTAACCCTAACCCTTACCATATGGGCCCATTCATTCTAATGAATCTCATAGGCTATAATGGAGAATGGAAAAACATCCAAAATTTTTCCCCATCAAGAGTGTACCATTCAGTGTGATATTAAAAATACATCTTATCCAACCCTAAACCCAACCCCAATATTCACCCAAACATAAGTGTGTCCAGAACTCTAACCCTAACCCTAACCCTTACCATATGGGCCCATTCATTCTAATGAATCTCATAGGCTATAATGGAGAATGGAAAAACATCCAAAATTTTTCCCCATCAAGAGTGTACCCTTCAGTGTGATATTAAAAATACATCTTACACAACCCCAAACCACACCCCAATTTTAAACCGAACATATGTGTGTCCTGAACTCTAACCCTAACCCTAACCCTTACCATATGGGCCCATTCATTCTAATGAATCTCATAGGCTATAATGGAGAATGGAAAAACATCCAAAATTTTTCCCCATCAAGAGTGTACCATTCAGTGTTATATTAAAAATACATCTTATCCAACCCTAAACCCAACCCCAATATTCACCCAAACATAAGTGTGTCCAGAACTCTAACCCTAACCCTAACCCTTACCATATGGGCCCATTCATTCTAATGAATCTCATAGGCTATAATGGAGAATGGAAAAACATCCAAAATTTTTCCCCATCAAGAGTGTACCATTCAGTGATATATTAAAAATACATCTTATCCAACCCTAAACCCAACCCCAATATTCACCCAAACATAAGTGTGTCCAGAACTCTAACCCTAACCCTAACCCTTACCATATGGGCCCATTCATTCTAATGAATCTCATAGGCTATAATGGAGAATGGAAAAACATCCAAAATTTTTCCCCATCAAGAGTATACCATTCAGTGTTATATTAAAAATACATCTTATCCAACCCTAAACCCAACCCCAATATTCACCCAAACATAAGTGTGTCCAGAACTCTAACCCTAACCCTAACCCTTACCATATGGGCCCATTCATTCTAATGAATCTCATAGGCTATAATGGAGAATGGAAAAACATCCAAAATTTTTCCCCATCAAGAGTGTACCATTCAGTGTGATATTAAAAATACATCTTATCCAACCCTAAACCCAACCCCAATATTCACCCAAACATAAGTGTGTCCAGAACTCTAACCCTTTCCCTAACCCTTACCATATGGGCCCATTCATTCTAATGAATCTCATAGGCTATAATGGAGAATGGAAAAACATCCAAAATTTTTCCCCATCAAGAGTGTACCCTTCAGTGTGATATTAAAAATACATCTTACACAACCCCAAACCACACCCCAATTTTAAACCGAACATATGTGTGTCCTGAACTCTAACCCTAACCCTAACCCTTACCATATGGGCCCATTCATTCTAATGAATCTCATAGGCTATAATGGAGAATGGAAAAACATCCAAAATTTTTCCCCATCAAGAGTGTACCATTCAGTGTTATATTAAAAATACATCTTATCCAACCCTAAACCCAACCCCAATATTCACCCAAACATAAGTGTGTCCAGAACTCTAACCCTAACCCTAGCCCTTACCATATGGGCCCATTCATTCTAATGAATCTCATAGGCTATAATGGAGAATGGAAAAACATCCAAAATTTCTCCCCATCAAGAGTGTACCATTCAGTGTGATATTAAAAATACATCTTATCCAACCCTAAACCCAACCCCAATATTCACCCAAACATAAGTGTGTCCAGAACTCTAACCCTAACCCTAACCCTTACCATATGGGCCCATTCATTCTAATGAATCTCATAGGCTATAATGGAGAATGGAAAAACATCCAAAATTTTTCCCCATCAAGAGTGTACCCTTCAGTGTGATATTAAAAATACATCTTACACAACCCCAAACCACACCCCAATTTTAAACCGAACATATGTGTGTCCTGAACTCTAACCCTAACCCTAACCCTTACCATATGGGCCCATTCATTCTAATGAATCTCATAGGCTATAATGGAGAATGGAAAAACATCCAAAATTTTTCCCCATCAAGAGTGTACCTTTCAGTGTTATATTAAAAATACATCTTATCCAACCCTAAACCCAACCCCAATATTCACCCAAACATAAGTGTGTCCAGAACTCTAACCCTAACCCTAACCCTTACCATATGGGCCCATTCATTCTAATGAATCTCATAGGCTATAATGGAGAATGGAAAAACATCCAAAATTTTTCCCCATCAAGAGTGTACCATTCAGTGTGATATTAAAAATACATCTTATCCAACCCTAAACCCAACCCCAATATTCACCCAAACATAAGTGTGTCCAGAACTCTAACCCTAACCCTAACCCTTACCATATGGGCCCATTCATTCTAATGAATCTCATAGGCTATAATGGAGAATGGAAAAACATCCAAAATTTTTCCCCATCAAGAGTGTACCATTCAGTGTTATATTAAAAATACATCTTATCCAACCCTAAACCCAACCCCAATATTCACCCAAACATAAGTGTGTCCAGAACTCTAACCCTAACCCTTACCATATGGGCCCATTCATTCTAATGAATCTCATAGGCTATAATGGAGAATGGAAAAACATCCAAAATTTTTCCCCATCAAGAGTGTACCATTCAGTGTTATATTAAAAATACATCTTATCCAACCCTAAACCCAACCCCAATATTCACCCAAACATAAGTGTGTCCAGAACTCTAACCCTAACCCTTACCATATGGGCCCATTCATTCTAATGAATCTCATAGGCTATAATGGAGAATGGAAAAACATCCAAAATTTTTCCCCATCAAGAGTGTACCATTCAGTGTTATATTAAAAATACATCTTATCCAACCCTAAACCCAACCCCAATATTCACCCAAACATAAGTGTGTCCAGAACTCTAACCCTAACCCTAACCCTTACCATATGGGCCCATTCATTCTAATGAATCTCATAGGCTATAATGGAGAATGGAAAAACATCCAAAATTTTTCCCCATTAAGAGTGTACCATTCAGTGTTATATTAAAAATACATCTTATCCAACCCTAAACCCAACCCCAATATTCACCCAAACATAAATGTGTCCAGAACTCTAACCCTAACCCTAACCCTTACCATATGGGCCCATTAATTCTAATGAATCTCATAGGCTATAATGGAGAATGGAAAAAAATACAAAATTTTTCCCCATCAAGAGTGTACCATTCAGTGTGATATTAAAAATACATCTTATCCAACCCTAAACCCAACCCCAATATTCACCCAAACATAAGTGTGTCCAGAACTCTAACCCTAACCCTAACCCTTACCATATGGGCCCATTCATTCTAATGAATCTCATAGGCTATAATGGAGAATGGAAAAACATCCAAAATTTTTCCCCATCAAGAGTGTACCATTCAGTGTGATATTAAAAATACATCTTATCCAACCCTAAACCCAACCCCAATATTCACCCAAACATAAGTGTGTCCAGAACTCTAACCCTAACCCTAACCCTTACCATATGGGCCCATTCATTCTAATGAATCTCATAGGCTATAATGGAGAATGGAAAAACATCCAAAATTTTTCCCCATCAAGAGTGTACCCTTCAGTGTGATATTAAAAATACATCTTACACAACCCCAAACCACACCCCAATTTTAAACCGAACATATGTGTGTCCTGAACTCTAACCCTAACCCTTACCATATGGGCCCATTCATTCTAATGAATCTCATAGGCTATAATGGAGAATGGAAAAACATCCAAAATTTTTCCCCATCAAGAGTGTACCATTCAGTGTTATATTAAAAATACATCTTATCCAACCCTAAACCCAACCCCAATATTCACCCAAACATAAGTGTGTCCAGAACTCTAACCCTAACCCTAACCCTTACCATATGGGCCCATTCATTCTAATGAATCTCATAGGCTATAATGGAGAATGGAAAAACATCCAAAATTTTTCCCCATCAAGAGTGTACCATTCAGTGTGATATTAAAAATACATCTTATCCAACCCTAAACCCAACCCCAATATTCACCCAAACATAAGTGTGTCCAGAACTCTAACCCTAACCCTAACCCTTACCATATGGGCCCATTAATTCTAATGAATCTCATAGGCTATAATGGAGAATGGAAAAAAATACAAAATTTTTCCCCATCAAGAGTGTACCATTCAGTGTGATATTAAAAATACATCTTATCCAACCCTAAACCCAACCCCAATATTCACCCAAACATAAGTGTGTCCAGAACTCTAACCCTAACCCTAACCCTTACCATATGGGCCCATTCATTCTAATGAATCTCATAGGCTATAATGGAGAATGGAAAAACATCCAAAATTTTTCCCCATCAAGAGTGTACCATTCAGTGTGATATTAAAAATACATCTTATCCAACCCTAAACCCAACCCCAATATTCACCCAAACATAAGTGTGTCCAGAACTCTAACCCTAACCCTAACCCTTACCATATGGGCCCATTCATTCTAATGAATCTCATAGGCTATAATGGAGAATGGAAAAACATCCAAAATTTTTCCCCATCAAGAGTGTACCCTTCAGTGTGATATTAAAAATACATCTTACACAACCCCAAACCACACCCCAATTTTAAACCGAACATATGTGTGTCCTGAACTCTAACCCTAACCCTTACCATATGGGCCCATTCATTCTAATGAATCTCATAGGCTATAATGGAGAATGGAAAAACATCCAAAATTTTTCCCCATCAAGAGTGTACCATTCAGTGTTATATTAAAAATACATCTTATCCAACCCTAAACCCAACCCCAATATTCACCCAAACATAAGTGTGTCCAGAACTCTAACCCTAACCCTAGCCCTTACCATATGGGCCCATTCATTCTAATGAATCTCATAGGCTATAATGGAGAATGGAAAAACATCCAAAATTTTTCCCCATCAAGAGTGTACCATTCAGTGTGATATTAAAAATACATCTTATCCAACCCTAAACCCAACCCCAATATTCACCCAAACATAAGTGTGTCCAGAACTCTAACCCTAACCCTAACCCTTACCATATGGGCCCATTCATTCTAATGAATCTCATAGGCTATAATGGAGAATGGAAAAACATCCAAAATTTTTCCCCATCAAGAGTGTACCATTCAGTGTGATATTAAAAATACATCTTATCCAACCCTAAACCCAACCCCAATATTCACCCAAACATAAGTGTGTCCAGAACTCTAACCCTAACCCTTACCATATGGGCCCATTCATTCTAATGAATCTCATAGGCTATAATGGAGAATGGAAAAACATCCAAAATTTTTCCCCATCAAGAGTGTACCATTCAGTGTTATATTAAAAATACATCTTATCCAACCCTAAACCCAACCCCAATATTCACCCAAACATAAGTGTGTCCAGAACTCTAACCCTAACCCTAACCCTTACCATATGGGCCCATTCATTCTAATGAATCTCATAGGCTATAATGGAGAATGGAAAAACATCCAAAATTTTTCCCCATCAAGAGTGTACCATTCAGTGTGATATTAAAAATACATCTTATCCAACCCTAAACCCAACCCCAATATTCACCCAAACATAAGTGTGTCCAGAACTCTAACCCTAACCCTAACCCTTACCATATGGGCCCATTCATTCTAATGAATCTCATAGGCTATAATGGAGAATGGAAAAACATCCAAAATTTTTCCCCATCAAGAGTGTACCCTTCAGTGTGATATTAAAAATACATCTTACACAACCCCAAACCACACCCCAATTTTAAACCGAACATATGTGTGTCCTGAACTCTAACCCTAACCCTAACCCTTACCATATGGGCCCATTCATTCTAATGAATCTCATAGGCTATAATGGAGAATGGAAAAACATCCAAAATTTTTCCCCATCAAGAGTGTACCATTCAGTGTTATATTAAAAATACATCTTATCCAACCCTAAACCCAACCCCAATATTCACCCAAACATAAGTGTGTCCAGAACTCTAACCCTAACCCTAGCCCTTACCATATGGGCCCATTCATTGTAATGAATCTCATAGGCTATAATGGAGAATGGAAAAACATCCAAAATTTTTCCCCATCAAGAGTGTACCATTCAGTGTTATATTAAAAATACATCTTATCCAACCCTAAACCCAACCCCAATATTCACCCAAACATAAGTGTGTCCAGAACTCTAACCCTAACCCTAACCCTTACCATATGGGCCCATTCATTCTAATGAATCTCATAGGCTATAATGGAGAATGGAAAAACATCCAAAATTTTTCCCCATCAAGAGTGTACCATTCAGTGTGATATTAAAAATACATCTTATCCAACCCTAAACCCAACCCCAATATTCACCCAAACATAAGTGTGTCCAGAACTCTAACCCTAACCCTAACCCTTACCATATGGGCCCATTCATTCTAATGAATCTCATAGGCTATAATGGAGAATGGAAAAACATCCAAAATTTTTCCCCATCAAGAGTGTACCATTCAGTGTGATATCAAAAATACATCTTATCCAACCCTAAACCCAAATCCAATATTCACCCAAACATAAGTGTGTCCAGAACTCTAACCCTAACCCTAACCCTTACCATATGGGCCCATTCATTCTAATGAATCTCATAGGCTATAATGGAGAATGGAAAAACATCCAAAATTTTTCCCCATCAAGAGTGTACCATTCAGTGTGATATCAAAAATACATCTTATCCAACCCTAAACCCAAATCCAATATTCACCCAAACATAAGTGTGTCCAGAACTCTAACCCTAACCCTAACCCTTACCATATGGGCCCATTCATTCTAATGAATCTCATAGGCTATAATGGAGAATGGAAAAACATCCAAAATTTTTCCCCATCAAGAGTGTACCATTCAGTGTTATATTAAAAATACATCTTATCCAACCCTAAACCCAACCCCAATATTCACCCAAACATAAGTGTGTCCAGAACTCTAACCCTAACCCTAACCCTTACCATATGGGCCCATTCATTCTAATGAATCTCACAGGCTATAATGGAGAATGGAAAAACATCCAAAATTTTTCCCCATCAAGAGTGTACCATTCAGTGTTATATTAAAAATACATCTTATCCAACCCTAAACCCAACCCCAATATTCACCCAAACATAAGTGTGTCCAGAACTCTAACCCTAACCCTAACCCTTAGCATATGGGCCCATTCATTCTAATGAATCTCATAGGCTATAATGGAGAATGGAAAAACATCCAAAATTTTTCCCCATCAAGAGTGTACCATTCAGTGTGATATTAAAAATACATCTTATCCAACCCTAAACCCAACCCCAATATTCACCCAAACATAAGTGTGTCCAGAACTCTAACCCTAACCCTAACCCTTACCATATGGGCCCATTCATTCTAATGAATCTCATAGGCTATAATGGAGAATGGAAAAACATCCAAAATTTTTCCCCATCAAGAGTGTACCTTTCAGTGTTATATTAAAAATACATCTTATCCAACCCTAAACCCAACCCCAATATTCACCCAAACATAAGTGTGTCCAGAACTCTAACCCTAACCCTAACCCTTACCATATGGGCCCATTCATTCTAATGAATCTCATAGGCTATAATGGAGAATGGAAAAACATCCAAAATTTTTCCCCATCAAGAGTGTACCATTCAGTGTTATATTAAAAATACATCTTATCCAACCCTAAACCCAACCCCAATATTCACCCAAACATAAGTGTGTCCAGAACTCTAACCCTAACCCTAACCCTTACCATATGGGCCCATTCATTCTAATGAATCTCATAGGCTATAATGGAGAATGGAAAAACATCCAAAATTTTTCCCCATCAAGAGTGTACCCTTCAGTGTGATATTAAAAATACATCTTACACAACCCCAAACCACACCCCAATTTTAAACCGAACATATGTGTGTCCTGAACTCTAACCCTAACCCTAACCCTTACCATATGGGCCCATTCATTCTAATGAATCTCATAGGCTATAATGGAGAATGGAAAAACATCCAAAATTTTTCCCCATCAAGAGTGTACCATTCAGTGTTATATCAAAAATACATCTTATCCAACCCTAAACCCAACCCCAATATTCACCCAAACATAAGTGTGTCCAGAACTCTAACCCTAACCCTAACCCTTACCATATGGGCCCATTCATTCTAATGAAGCTCATAGGCTATAATGGAGAATGGAAAAACATCCAAAATTTTTCCCCATCAAGAGTGTACCATTCAGTGTTATATTAAAAATACATCTTATCCAACCCTAAACCCAACCCCAATATTCACCCAAACATAAGTGTGTCCAGAACTCTAACCCTAACCCTAACCCTTACCATATGGGCCCATTCATTCTAATGAATCTCATAGGCTATAATGGAGAATGGAAAAACATCCAAAATTTTTCCCCATCAAGAGTGTACCATTCAGTGTTATATTAAAAATACATCTTATCCAACCCTAAACCCAACCCCAATATTCACCCAAACATAAGTGTGTCCAGAACTCTAACCCTAACCCTAACCCTTACTATATGGGCCCATTCATTCTAATGAATCTCATAGGCTATAATGGAGAATGGAAAAACATCCAAAATTTTTCCCCATCAAGAGTGTACCATTCAGTGTGATATTAAAAATACATCTTATCCAACCCTAAACCCAACCCCAATATTCACCCAAACATAAGTGTGTCCAGAACTCTAACCCTAACCCTAACCCTTACCATATGGTCCCATTCATTCTAATGAATCTCATAGGCTATAATGGAGAATGGAAAAACATCCAAAATTTTTCCCCATCAAGAGTGTACCCTTCAGTGTGATATTAAAAATACATCTTACACAACCCCAAACCACACCCCAATTTTAAACCGAACATATGTGTGTCCTGAACTCTAACCCTAACCCTAACCCTTACCATATGGGCCCATTCATTCTAATGAATCTCATAGGCTATAATGGAGAATGGAAAAACATCCAAAATTTTTCCCCATCAAGAGTGTACCATTCAGTGTTATATTAAAAATACATCTTATCCAACCCTAAACCCAACCCCAATATTCACCCAAACATAAGTGTGTCCAGAACTCTAACCCTAACCCTAACCCTTACCATATGGGCCCATTCATTCTAATGAATCTCATAGGCTATAATGGAGAATGGAAAAACATCCAAAATTTTTCCCCATCAAGAGTGTACCATTCAGTGTTATATTAAAAATACATCTTATCCAACCCTAAACCCAACCCCAATATTCACCCAAACATAAGTGTGTCCAGAACTCTAACCCTAACCCTAACCCTTACCATATGGGCCCATTCATTCTAATGAATCTCATAGGCTATAATGGAGAATGGAAAAACATCCAAAATTTTTCCCCATCAAGAGTGTACCATTCAGTGTTATATTAAAAATACATCTTATCCAACCCTAAACCCAACCCCAATATTCACCCAAACATAAGTGTGTCCAGAACTCTAACCCTAACCCTAACCCTTACTATATGGGCCCATTCATTCTAATGAATCTCATAGGCTATAATGGAGAATGGAAAAACATCCAAAATTTTTCCCCATCAAGAGTGTACCATTCAGTGTGATATTAAAAATACATCTTATCCAACCCTAAACCCAACCCCAATATTCACCCAAACATAAGTGTGTCCAGAACTCTAACCCTAACCCTAACCCTTACCATATGGGCCCATTCATTCTAATGAATCTCATAGGCTATAATGGAGAATGGAAAAACATCCAAAATTTTTCCCCATCAAGAGTGTACCATTCAGTGTGATATTAAAAATACATCTTATCCAACCCTAAACCCAACCCCAATATTCACCCAAACATAAGTGTGTCCAGAACTCTAACCCTAACCCTAACCCTTACCATATGGGCCCATTCATTCTAATGAATCTCACAGGCTATAATGGAGAATGGAAAAACATCCAAAATTTTTCCCCATCAAGAGTGTACCATTCAGTGTTATATTAAAAATACATCTTATCCAACCCTAAACCCAACCCCAATATTCACCCAAACATAAGTGTGTCCAGAACTCTAACCCTAACCCTAACCCTTAGCATATGGGCCCATTCATTCTAATGAATCTCATAGGCTATAATGGAGAATGGAAAAACATCCAAAATTTTTCCCCATCAAGAGTGTACCATTCAGTGTGATATTAAAAATACATCTTATCCAACCCTAAAACCAACCCCAATATTCACCCAAACATAAGTGTGTCCAGAACTCTAACCCTAACCCTAACCCTTACCATATGGGCCCATTCATTCTAATGAATCTCATAGGCTATAATGGAGAATGGAAAAACATCCAAAATTTTTCCCCATCAAGAGTGTACCTTTCAGTGTGATATTAAAAATACATCTTATCCAACCCTAAACCCAACCCCAATATTCACCCAAACATAAGTGTGTCCAGAACTCTAACCCTAACCCTAACCCTTACCATATGGGCCCATTCATTCTAATGAATCTCATAGGCTATAATGGAGAATGGAAAAACATCCAAAATTTTTCCCCATCAAGAGTGTACCATTCAGTGTTATATTAAAAATACATCTTATCCAACCCTAAACCCAACCCCAATATTCACCCAAACATAAGTGTGTCCAGAACTCTAACCCTAACCCTAACCCTTACCATATGGGCCCATTCATTCTAATGAATCTCATAGGCTATAATGGAGAATGGAAAAACATCCAAAATTTTTCCCCATCAAGAGTGTACCCTTCAGTGTGATATTAAAAATACATCTTACACAACCCCAAACCACACCCCAATTTTAAACCGAACATATGTGTGTCCTGAACTCTAACCCTAACCCTAACCCTTACCATATGGGCCCATTCATTCTAATGAATCTCATAGGCTATAATGGAGAATGGAAAAACATCCAAAATTTTTCCCCATCAAGAGTGTACCATTCAGTGTTATATCAAAAATACATCTTATCCAACCCTAAACCCAACCCCAATATTCACCCAAACATAAGTGTGTCCAGAACTCTAACCCTAACCCTAACCCTTACCATATGGGCCCATTCATTCTAATGAATCTCATAGGCTATAATGGAGAATGGAAAAACATCCAAAATTTTTCCCCATCAAGAGTGTACCATTCAGTGTTATATTAAAAATACATCTTATCCAACCCTAAACCCAACCCCAATATTCACCCAAACATAAGTGTGTCCAGAACTCTAACCCTAACCCTAACCCTTACCATATGGGCCCATTCATTCTAATGAATCTCATAGGCTATAATGGAGAATGGAAAAACATCCAAAATTTTTCCCCATCAAGAGTGTACCATTCAGTGTTATATTAAAAATACATCTTATCCAACCCTAAACCCAACCCCAATATTCACCCAAACATAAGTGTGTCCAGAACTCTAACCCTAACCCTAACCCTTACCATATGGGCCCATTCATTCTAATGAATCTCATAGGCTATAATGGAGAATGGAAAAACATCCAAAATTTTTCCCCATCAAGAGTGTACCATTCAGTGTGATATTAAAAATACATCTTATCCAACCCTAAACCCAACCCCAATATTCACCCAAACATAAGTGTGTCCAGAACTCTAACCCTAACCCTAACCCTTACCATATGGGCCCATTCATTCTAATGAATCTCATAGGCTATAATGGAGAATGGAAAAACATCCAAAATTTTTCCCCATCAAGAGTGTACCATTCAGTGTGATATTAAAAATACATCTTATCCAACCCTAAACCCAACCCCAATATTCACCCAAACATAAGTGTGTCCAGAACTCTAACCCTAACCCTAACCCTTACCATATGGGCCCATTCATTCTAATGAATCTCATAGGCTATAATGGAGAATGGAAAAACATCCAAAATTTTTCCCCATCAAGAGTGTACCATTCAGTGTGATATTAAAAATACATCTTATCCAACCCTAAACCCAACCCCAATATTCACCCAAACATAAGTGTGTCCAGAACTCTAACCCTAACCCTAACCCTTACCATATGGGCCCATTCATTCTAATGAATCTCACAGGCTATAATGGAGAATGGAAAAACATCCAAAATTTTTCCCCATCAAGAGTGTACCATTCAGTGTTATATTAAAAATACATCTTATCCAACCCTAAACCCAACCCCAATATTCACCCAAACATAAGTGTGTCCAGAACTCTAACCCTAACCCTAACCCTTAGCATATGGGCCCATTCATTCTAATGAATCTCATAGGCTATAATGGAGAATGGAAAAACATCCAAAATTTTTCCCCATCAAGAGTGTACCATTCAGTGTGATATTAAAAATACATCTTATCCAACCCTAAACCCAACCCAAATATTCACCCAAACATAAGTGTGTCCAGAACTCTAACCCTAACCCTAACCCTTACCATATGGGCCCATTCATTCTAATGAATCTCATAGGCTATAATGGAGAATGGAAAAACATCCAAAATTTTTCCCCATCAAGAGTGTACCTTTCAGTGTGATATTAAAAATACATCTTATCCAACCCTAAACACAACCCCAATATTCACCCAAACATAAGTGTGTCCAGAACTCTAACCCTAACCCTAACCCTTACCATATGGGCCCATTCATTCTAATGAATCTCATAGGCTATAATGGAGAATGGAAAAACATCCAAAATTTTTCCCCATCAAGAGTGTACCATTCAGTGTTATATTAAAAATACATCTTATCCAACCCTAAACCCAACCCCAATATTCACCCAAACATAAGTGTGTCCAGAACTCTAACCCTAACCCTAACCCTTACCATATGGGCCCATTCATTCTAATGAATCTCATAGGCTATAATGGAGAATGGAAAAACATCCAAAATTTTTCCCCATCAAGAGTGTACCCTTCAGTGTGATATTAAAAATACATCTTACACAACCCCAAACCACACCCCAATTTTAAACCGAACATATGTGTGTCCTGAACTCTAACCCTAACCCTAACCCTTACCATATGGGCCCATTCATTCTAATGAATCTCATAGGCTATAATGGAGAATGGAAAAACATCCAAAATTTTTCCCCATCAAGAGTGTACCATTCAGTGTGATATTAAAAATACATCTTATCCAACCCTAAACCCAACCCCAATATTCACCCAAACATAAGTGTGTCCAGAACTCTAACCCTAACCCTAACCCTTACCATATGGGCCCATTCATTCTAATGAATCTCATAGGCTATAATGGAGAATGGAAAAACATCCAAAATTTTTCCCCATCAAGAGTGTACCATTCAGTGTGATATTAAAAATACATCTTATCCAACCCTAAACCCAACCCCAATATTCACCCAAACATAAGTGTGTCCAGAACTCTAACCCTAACCCTTACCATATGGGCCCATTCATTCTAATGAATCTCATAGGCTATAATGGAGAATGGAAAAACATCCAAAATTTTTCCCCATCAAGAGTGTACCATTCAGTGTGATATTAAAAATACATCTTATCCAACCCTAAACCCAACCCCAATATTCACCCAAACATAAGTGTGTCCAGAACTCTAACCCTAACCCTTACCATATGGGCCCATTCATTCTAATGAATCTCATAGGCTATAATGGAGAATGGAAAAACATCCAAAATTTTTCCCCATCAAGAGTGTACCATTCAGTGTTATATTAAAAATACATCTTATCCAACCCTAAACCCAACCCCAATATTCACCCAAACATAAGTGTGTCCAGAACTCTAACCCTAACCCTAACCCTTACCATATGGGCCCATTCATTCTAATGAATCTCATAGGCTATAATGGAGAATGGAAAAACATCCAAAATTTTTCCCCATCAAGAGTGTACCATTCAGTGTGATATTAAAAATACATCTTATCCAACCCTAAACCCAACCCCAATATTCACCCAAACATAAGTGTGTCCAGAACTCTAACCCTAACCCTAACCCTTACCATATGGGCCCATTCATTCTAATGAATCTCATAGGCTATAATGGAGAATGGAAAAACATCCAAAATTTTTCCCCATCAAGAGTGTACCCTTCAGTGTTATATTAAAAATACATCTTACACAACCCCAAACCACACCCCAATTTTAAACCGAACATATGTGTGTCCTGAACTCTAACCCTAACCCTAACCCTTACCATATGGGCCCATTCATTCTAATGAATCTCATAGGCTATAATGGAGAATGGAAAAAAATCCAAAATTTTTCCCCATCAAGAGTGTACCATTCAGTGTTATATTAAAAATACATCTTATCCAACCCTAAACCCAACCCCAATATTCACCCAAACATAAGTGTGTCCAGAACTCTAACCCTAACCCTAACCCTTACCATATGGGCCCATTCATTCTAATGAATCTCATAGGCTATAATGGAGAATGGAAAAACATCCAAAATTTTTCCCCATCAAGAGTGTACCATTCAGTGTGATATTAAAAATACATCTTATCCAACCCTAAACCCAACCCCAATATTCACCCAAACATAAGTGTGTCCAGAACTCTAACCCTAACCCTAACCCTTACCATATGGGCCCATTCATTCTAATGAATCTCATAGGCTATAATGGAGAATGGAAAAACATCCAAAATTTTTCCCCATTAAGAGTGTACCA
Source organism: Heteronotia binoei (assembly GCF_032191835.1). NCBI lineage: Eukaryota > Metazoa > Chordata > Lepidosauria > Squamata > Gekkonidae > Heteronotia > Heteronotia binoei. Next base: position 30,746 of record NW_026800502.1, read on the forward strand.
TTCAGTGTTATATTAAAAATACATCTTATCCAACCCTAAACCCAACCCCAATATTCACCCAAACATAAGTGTGTCCAGAACTCTAACCCTAACCCTAACCCTTACCATATGGGCCCATTCATTCTAATGAATCTCATAGGCTATAATGGAGAATGGAAAAACATCCAAAATTTTTCCCCATCAAGAGTGTACCATTCAGTGTTATATTAAAAATACATCTTATCCAACCCTAAACCCAACCCCAATATTCACCCAAACATAAGTGTGTCCAGAACTCTAACCCTAACCCTAACCCTTACCATATGGGCCCATTCATTCTAATGAATCTCATAGGCTATAATGGAGAATGGAATAACATCCAAAATTTTTCCCCATCAAGAGTGTACCATTCAGTGTTATATTAAAAATACATCTTATCCAACCCTAAACCCAACCCCAATATTCACCCAAACATAAGTGTGTCCAGAACTCTAACCCTAACCCTAACCCTTACCATATGGGCCCATTCATTCTAATGAATCTCATAGGCTATAATGGAGAATGGAAAAACATCCAAATTTTTTCCCCATCAAGAGTGTACCATTCAGTGTGATATTAAAAATACATCTTATCCAACCCTAAACCCAACCCCAATATTCACCCAAACATAAGTGTGTCCAGAACTCTAACCCTAACCCTAACCCTTACCATATGGGCCCATTCATTCTAATGAATCTCATAGGCTATAATGGAGAATGGAAAAACATCCAAAATTTTTCCCCATCAAGAGTGTACCCTTCAGTGTGATATTAAAAATACATCTTACACAACCCCAAACCACACCCCAATTTTAAACCGAACATATGTGTGTCCTGAACTCTAACCCTAACCCTTACCATATGGGGCCATTCATTCTAATGAATCTCATAGGCTATAATGGAGAATGGAAAAACATCCAAAATTTTTCCCGATCAAGAGTGTACCATTCAGTGTTATATTAAAAATACATCTTATCCAACCCTAAACCCAACCCCAATATTCACCCAAACATAAGTGTGTCCAGAACTCTAACCCTAACCCTAACCCTTACCATATGGGGCCATTCATTCTAATGAATCTCATAGGCTATAATGGAGAATGGAAAAACATCCAAAATTTTTCCCCATCAAGAGTGTACCATTCAGTGTTATATTAAAAATACATCTTATCCAACCCTAAACCCAACCCCAATATTCACCCAAACATAAGTGTGTCCAGAACTCTAACCCTAACCCTTACCATATGGGCCCATTCATTCTAATGAATCTCATAGGCTATAATGGAGAATGGAAAAACATCCAAAATTTTTCCCCATCAAGAGTGTACCATTCAGTGTTATATTAAAAATACATCTTATCCAACCCTAAACCCAACCCCAATATTCACCCAAACATAAGTGTGTCCAGAACTCTAACCCTAACCCTAACCCTTACCATATGGGCCCATTCATTCTAATGAATCTCATAGGCTATAATGGAGAATGGAAAAACATCCAAAATTTTTCCCCATCAAGAGTGTACCCTTCAGTGTGATATTAAAAATACATCTTACACAACCCCAAACCACACCCCAATTTTAAACCGAACATATGTGTGTCCTGAACTCTAACCCTAACACTAACCCTTACCATATGGGCCCATTCATTCTAATGAATCTCATAGGCTATAATGGAGAATGGAAAAACATCCAAAATTTTTCCCCATCAAGAGTGTACCATTCAGTGTTATATTAAAAATACATCTTATCCAACCCTAAACCCAACCCCAATATTCACCCAAACATAAGTGTGTCCAGAACTCTAACCCTAACCCTAGCCCTTACCATATGGGCCCATTCATTCTAATGAATCTCATAGGCTATAATGGAGAATGGAAAAACATCCAAAATTTTTCCCCATCAAGAGTGTACCATTCAGTGTTATATTAAAAATACATCTTATCCAACCCTAAACCCAACCCCAATATTCACCCAAACATAAGTGTGTCCAGAACTCTAACCCTAACCCTAACCCTTACCATATGGGCCCATTCATTCTAATGAATCTCATAGGCTATAATGGAGAATGGAAAAACATCCAAAATTTTTCCCCATCAAGAGTGTACCATTCAGTGTGATATTAAAAATACATCTTATCCAACCCTAAACCCAACCCCAATATTCACCCAAACATAAGTGTGTCCAGAACTCTAACCCTAACCCTAACCCTTACCATATGGGCCCATTCATTCTAATGAATCTCATAGGCTATAATGGAGAATGGAAAAACATCCAAAATTTTTCCCCATCAAGAGTGTACCATTCAGTGTTATATTAAAAATACATCTTATCCAACCCTAAACCCAACCCCAATATTCACCCAAACATAAGTGTGTCCAGAACTCTAACCCTAACCCTAACCCTTACCATATGGGCCCATTCATTCTAATGAATCTCATAGGCTATAATGGAGAATGGAAAAACATCCAAAATTTTTCCCCATCAAGAGTGTACCATTCAGTGTGATATTAAAAATACATCTTATCCAACCCTAAACCCAACCCCAATATTCACCCAAACATAAGTGTGTCCAGAACTCTAACCCTAACCCTAACCCTTACCATATGGGCCCATTCATTCTAATGAATCTCATAGGCTATAATGGAGAATGGAAAAACATCCAAAATTTTTCCCCATCAAGAGTGTACCATTCAGTGTTATATTAAAAATACATCTTATCCAACCCTAAACCCAACCCCAATATTCACCCAAACATAAGTGTGTCCAGAACTCTAACCCTAACCCTAACCCTTACCATATGGGCCCATTCATTCTAATGAATCTCATAGGCTATAATGGAGAATGGAAAAACATCCAAAATTTTTCCCCATCAAGAGTGTACCATTCAGTGTTATATTAAAAATACATCTTATCCAACCCTAAACCCAACCCCAATATTCACCCAAACATAAGTGTGTCCAGAACTCTAACCCTAACCCTAACCCTTACCATATGGGCCCATTCATTCTAATGAATCTCATAGGCTATAATGGAGAATGGAAAAACATCCAAAATTTTTCCCCATCAAGAGTGTACCATTCAGTGTTATATTAAAAATACATCTTATCCAACCCTAAACCCAACCCCAATATTCACCCAAACATAAGTGTGTCCAGAACTCTAACCCTAACCCTAGCCCTTACCATATGGGCCCATTCATTCTAATGAATCTCATAGGCTATAATGGAGAATGGAAAAACATCCAAAATTTTTCCCCATCAAGAGTGTACCATTCAGTGTTATATTAAAAATACATCTTATCCAAACCTAAACCCAACCCCAATATTCACCCAAACATAAGTGTGTCCAGAACTCTAACCCTAACCCTAACCCTTACCATATGGGCCCATTCATTCTAATGAATCTCATAGGCTATAATGGAGAATGGAAAAACATCCAAAATTTTTCCCCATCAAGAGTGTACCATTCAGTGTTCAGTGTGATATTAAAAATACATCTTATCCAACCCTAAACCCAACCCCAATATTCACCCAAACATAAGTGTGTCCAGAACTCTAACCCTAACCCTAACCCTTACCATATGGGCCCATTCATTCTAATGAATCTCATAGGCTATAATGGAGAATGGAAAAACATCCAAAATTTTTCCCCATCAAGAGTGTACCATTCAGTGTGATATTAAAAATACATCTTATCCAACCCTAAACCCAACCCCAATATTCACCCAAACATAAGTGTGTCCAGAACTCTAACCCTAACCCTAACCCTTACCATATGGGCCCATTCATTCTAATGAATCTCATAGGCTATAATGGAGAATGGAAAAACATCCAAAATTTTTCCCCATCAAGAGTGTACCATTCAGTGTTCAGTGTGATATTAAAAATACATCTTATCCAACCCTAAACCCAACCCCAATATTCACCCAAACATAAGTGTGTCCAGAACTCTAACCCACTAAATTGTTCAGGGTGGTGAGAACCAGAGAGGATTGTGAGGAACTCCAAAGGGATCTGTTGAGGCTGGGTGAGTGGGCGTCAACGTGGCAGATGCGGTTCAATGTGACCAAGTGCAAAGTAATGCACATTGGGCCAAGAATCCCAGCTACAAATACAAGTTGATGGGGTGTGAACTGGCAGAGACAAACCAAGAGAGAGATCTTGGGGGTCATGGTAGATAATTCACTGAAAATGTCAAGACAGTGTGCGTTTGCAATAAAAAAGGCCAACGCCATGCTGGGAATTATTAGGAAGGGAATTGAAAACAAATCAGCCAGTATCATAATGCCTCTGTATAAATCGATGGTGCGGTCTCATTTGGAGTACTGTGTGCAGTTCTGGTCGCCGCACCTCAAAAAGGATATTATAGCATTGGAGAAAGTTCAGAAAAGGGCAACTAAAATGATTAAAGGGCTGGAACACCTTCCCTATGAAGAAAGGTTGAAACGCTTAGGGCTCTTTAGCTTGGAGAAACGTCGACTGAGGGGTGACATGATAGAAGTTTACAAGATAATGCATGGGATGGAGAAAGTAGAGAAAGAAGTACTTTTCTCCCTTTCTCACAATACAAGAACTCGTGGGCATTCGATGAAATTGCTGAGCAGACAGGTTAAAACGGATAAAAGGAAGTACTTCTTCACCCAAAGGGTGATTAACATGTGGAATTCACTGCCACAGGAGGTGGTGGCGTCCACAAGCATAGCCACCTTCAAGAAGGGGTTAGATAAAAATATGGAGCAGAGGTCCATCAGTGGCTATTAGCCACAGTGTGTGTGTGTGTGTGTATATATATATATATATATATTTGGCCGCTGTGTGACACAGAATGTTGGACTGGATGGGCCATTGGCCTGATCTAACATGGCTTCTCTTATGTTCTTATGTTCTTATGTTCCTAACCCTAACCCTTACCATATGGGCCCATTCATTCTAATGAATCTCATAGGCTATAATGGAGAATGGAAAAACATCCAAAATTTTTCCCCATCAAGAGTGTACCATTCAGTGTTATATTAAAAATACATCTTATCCAACCCTAAACCCAACCCCAATATTCACCCAAACATAAGTGTGTCCAGAACTCTAACCCTAACCCTAACCCTTACCATATGGGCCCATTCATTCTAATGAATCTCATAGGCTATAATGGAGAATGGAAAAACATCCAAAATTTTTCCCCATCAAGAGTGTACCATTCAGTGTTATATTAAAAATACATCTTATCCAACCCTAAACCCAACCCCAATATTCACCCAACATAAGTGTGTCCAGAACTCTAACCCTAACCCTAACCCTTACCATATGGGCCCATTCATTCTAATGAATCTCATAGGCTATAATGGAGAATGGAAAAACATCCAACATTTTTCCCCATCAAGAGTGTACCATTCAGTGTGATATTAAAAATACATCTTACCCATCCCTAAACCCAACCCCAATATTCACTCCAAAACATAAGTGTGTCCTGAACTCTAACCCTAACCCTAACCCTTACCATATGGGCCCATTCATTCTAATGAATCTCATAGGCTATAATGGAGAATGGAAAAACATCCAAAATTTTTCCCCATCAAGAGTGTACCATTCAGTGTTATATTAAAAATACATCTTATCCAACCCTAAACCCAACCCCAATATTCACCCAAACATAAGTGTGTCCAGAACTCTAACCCTAACCCTAAGCCCTTACCATATGGGCCCATTCATTCTAATGAATCTCATAGGCTATAATGGAGAATGGAAAAACATCCAAAATTTTTCCCCATCAAGAGTGTACCATTCAGTGTTATATTAAAAATACATCTTATCCAAACCTAAACCCAACCCCAATATTCACCCAAACATAAGTGTGTCCAGAACTCTAACCCTAACCCTAACCCTTACCATATGGGCCCATTCATTCTAATGAATCTCATAGGCTATAATGGAGAATGGAAAAACATCCAAAATTTTTCCCCATCAAGAGTGTACCATTCAGTTCAGTGTGATATAAAAATACATCTTATCCAACCCTAAACCCAACCCCAATATTCACCCAAACATAAGTGTGTCCAGAACTCTAACCCTAACCCTAACCCTTACCATATGGGCCCATTCATTCTAATGAATCTCATAGGCTATAATGGAGAATGGAAAAACATCCAAAATTTTTCCCCATCAAGAGTGTACCATTCAGTGTTATATTAAAAATACATCTTATCCAACCCTAAACCCAACCCCAATATTCACCCAAACATAAGTGTGTCCAGAACTCTAACCCTAACCCTAACCCTTACCATATGGGCCCATTCATTCTAATGAATCTCATAGGCTATAATGGAGAATGGAAAAACATCCAAAATTTTTCCCCATCAAGAGTGTACCATTCAGTGTTATATTAAAAATACATCTTATCCAACCCTAAACCCAACCCCAATATTCACCCAAACATAAGTGTGTCCAGAACTCTAACCCTAACCCTAACCCTTACCATATGGGCCCATTCATTCTAATGAATCTCATAGGCTATAATGGAGAATGGAAAAACATCCAAAATTTTTCCCCATCAAGAGTGTACCATTCAGTGTGATATTAAAAATACATCTTATCCAACCCTAAACCCAACCCCAATATTCACCCAAACATAAGTGTGTCCAGAACTCTAACCCTAACCCTAACCCTTACCATATGGGCCCATTCATTCTAATGAATCTCATAGGCTATAATGGAGAATGGAAAAACATCCAAAATTTTTCCCCATCAAGAGTGTACCATTCAGTTCAGTGTGATATTAAAAATACATCTTATCCAACCCTAAACCCAACCCCAATATTCACCCAAACATAAGTGTGTCCAGAACTCTAACCCTAACCCTAACCCTTACCATATGGGCCCATTCATTCTAATGAATCTCATAGGCTATAATGGAGAATGGAAAAACATCCAAAATTTTTCCCCATCAAGAGTGTACCATTCAGTGTTATATTAAAAATACATCTTATCCAACCCTAAACCCAACCCCAATATTCACCCAAACATAAGTGTGTCCAGAACTCTAACCCTAACCCTAACCCTGTACCATATGGGCCCATTCATTCTAATGAATCTCATAGGCTATAATGGAGAATGGAAAAACATCCAAAATTTTTCCCCATCAAGAGTGTACCATTCAGTGTTATATTAAAAATACATCTTATCCAACCCTAAACCCAACCCCAATATTCACCCAAACATAAGTGTGTCCAGAACTCTAACCCTAACCCTAACCCTTACCATATGGGCCCATTCATTCTAATGAATCTCATAGGCTATAATGGAGAATGGAAAAACATCCAAAATTTTTCCCCATCAAGAGTGTACCATTCAGTGTGATATTAAAAATACATCTTATCCAACCCTAAACCCAACCCCAATATTCACCCAAACATAAGTGTGTCCAGAACTCTAACCCTAACCCTAACCCTTACCATATGGGCCCATTCATTCTAATGAATCTCATAGGCTATAATGGAGAATGGAAAAACATCCAAAATTTTTCCCCATTAAGAGTGTACCATTCAGTGTGATATTAAAAATACATCTTATCCAACCCTAAACCCAACCCCAATATTCACCCAAACATAAGTGTGTCCAGAACTCTAACCCTAACCCTTACCATATGGGCCCATTCATTCTAATGAATCTCATAGGCTATAATGGAGAATGGAAAAACATCCAAAATTTTTCCCCATCAAGAGTGTACCATTCAGTGTTATATTAAAAATACATCTTATCCAACCCTAAACCCAACCCCAATATTCACCCAAACATAAGTGTGTCCAGAACTCTAACCCTAACCCTAACCCTTACCATATGGGCCCATTCATTCTAATGAATCTCATAGGCTATAATGGAGAATGGAAAAACATCCAAAATTTTTCCCCATCAAGAGTGTACCATTCAGTGTGATATTAAAAATACATCTTATCCAACCCTAAACCCAACCCCAATATTCACCCAAACATAAGTGTGTCCAGAACTCTAACCCTAACCCTAACCCTTACCATATGGGCCCATTCATTCTAATGAATCTCATAGGCTATAATGGAGAATGGAAAAACATCCAAAATTTTTCCCCATTAAGAGTGTACCATTCAGTGTGATATTAAAAATACATCTTATCCAACCCTAAACCCAACCCCAATATTCACCCAAACATAAGTGTGTCCAGAACTCTAACCCTAACCCTTACCATATGGGCCCATTCATTCTAATGAATCTCATAGGCTATAATGGAGAATGGAAAAACATCCAAAAATTTTCCCCATCAAGAGTGTACCATTCAGTGTTATATTAAAAATACATCTTATCCAACCCTAAACCCAACCCCAATATTCACCCAAACATAAGTGTGTCCAGAACTCTAACCCTAACCCCAACCCTTACCATATGGGCCCATTCATTCTAATGAATCTCATAGGCTATAATGGAGAATGGAAAAACATCCAAAATTTATCCCCATCAAGAGTGTACCCTTCAGTGTGATATTAAAAATACATCTTACACAACCCCAAACCACACCCCAATTTTAAACCGAACATATGTGTGTCCTGAACTCTAACCCTAACCCTAACCCTTACCATATGGGCCCATTCATTCTAATGAATCTCATAGGCTATAATGGAGAATGGAAAAAAATCCAAAATTTTTCCCCATCAAGAGTGTACCATTCAGTGTTATATTAAAAATACATCTTATCCAACCCTAAACCCAACCCCAATATTCACCCAAACATAAGTGTGTCCAGAACTCTAACCCTAACCCTAACCCTTACCATATGGGCCCATTCATTCTAATGAATCTCATAGGCTATAATGGAGAATGGAAAAACATCCAAAATTTTTCCCCATCAAGAGTGTACCATTCAGTGTGATATTAAAAATACATCTTATCCAACCCTAAACCCAACCCCAATATTCACCCAAACATAAGTGTGTCCAGAACTCTAACCCTAACCCTAACCCTTACCATATGGGCCCATTCATTCTAATGAATCTCATAGGCTATAATGGAGAATGGAAAAACATCCAAAATTTTTCCCCATTAAGAGTGTACCATTCAGTGTGATATTAAAAATACATCTTATCCAACCCTAAACCCAACCCCAATATTCACCCAAACATAAGTGTGTCCAGAACTCTAACCCTAACCCTTACCATATGGGCCCATTCATTCTAATGAATCTCATAGGCTATAATGGAGAATGGAAAAACATCCAAAAATTTTCCCCATCAAGAGTGTACCATTCAGTGTTATATTAAAAATACATCTTATCCAACCCTAAACCCAACCCAATATTCACCCAAACATAAGTGTGTCCAGAACTCTAACCCTAACCCCAACCCTTACCATATGGGCCCATTCATTCTAATGAATCTCATAGGCTATAATGGAGAATGGAAAAACATCCAAAATTTATCCCCATCAAGAGTGTACCCTTCAGTGTGATATTAAAAATACATCTTACACAACCCCAAACCACACCCCAATTTTAAACCGAACATATGTGTGTCCTGAACTCTAACCCTAACCCTAACCCTTACCATATGGGCCCATTCATTCTAATGAATCTCATAGGCTATAATGGAGAATGGAAAAAAATCCAAAATTTTTCCCCATCAAGAGTGTACCATTCAGTGTTATATTAAAAATACATCTTATCCAACCCTAAACCCAACCCCAATATTCACCCAAACATAAGTGTGTCCAGAAATCTAACCCTAACCCTAGCCCTTACCATATGGGCCCATTCATTCTAATGAATCTCATAGGCTATAATGGAGAATGGAAAAACATCCAAAATTTTTCCCCATCAAGAGTGTACCATTCAGTGTTATATTAAAAATACATCTTATCCAAACCTAAACCCAACCCCAATATTCACCCAAACATAAGTGTGTCCAGAACTCTAACCCTAACCCTAACCCTTACCATATGGGCCCATTCATTCTAATGAATCTCATAGGCTATAATGGAGAATGGAAAAACATCCAAAATTTTTCCCCATCAAGAGTGTACCATTCAGTGTGATATTAAAAATACATCTTATCCAACCCTAAACCCAACCCCAATATTCACCCAAACATAAGTGTGTCCAGAAATCTAACCCTAACCCTAACCCTTACCATATGGGCCCATTCATTCTAATGAATCTCATAGGCTATAATGGAGAATGGAAAAACATCCAAAATTTTTCCCCATCAAGAGTGTACCATTCAGTGTTATATTAAAAATACATCTTATCCAACCCTAAACCCAACCCCAATATTCACCCAAACATAAGTGTGTCCAGAACTCTAACCCTAACCCTAACCCTTACCATATGGGCCCATTCATTCTAATGAATCTCATAGGCTATAATGGAGAATGGAAAAACATCCAAAATTTTTCCCCATCAAGAGTGTACCCTTCAGTGTGATATTAAAAATACATCTTACACAACCCCAAACCACACCCCAATTTTAAACCGAACATATGTGTGTCCTGAACTCTAACCCTAACCCTAACCCTTACCATATGGGCCCATTCATTCTAATGAATCTCATAGGCTATAATGGAGAATGGAAAAACATCCAAAATTTTTCCCCATCAAGAGTGTAGCATTCAGTGTTATATCAAAAATACATCTTATCCAACCCTAAACCCAACCCCAATATTCACCCAAACATAAGTGTGTCCAGAACTCTAACCCTAACCCTAACCCTTACCATATGGGCCCATTCATTCTAATGAATCTCATAGGCTATAATGGAGAATGGAAAAACATCCAAAATTTTTCCCCATCAAGAGTGTACCATTCAGTGTTATATTAAAAATACATCTTATCCAACCCTAAACCCAACCCCAATATTCACCCAAACATAAGTGTGTCCAGAAATCTAACCCTAACCCTAACCCTTACCATATGGGCCCATTCATTCTAATGAATCTCATAGGCTATAATGGAGAATGGAAAAACATCCAAAATTTTTCCCCATCAAGAGTGTACCATTCAGTGTTATATTAAAAATACATCTTATCCAACCCTAAACCCAACCCCAATATTCACCCAAACATAAGTGTGTCCAGAACTCTAACCCTAACCCTAACCCTTACCATATGGGCCCATTCATTCTAATGAATCTCATAGGCTATAATGGAGAATGGAAAAACATCCAAAATTTTTCCCCATCAAGAGTGTACCCTTCAGTGTGATATTAAAAATACATCTTACACAACCCCAAACCACACCCCAATTTTAAACCGAACATATGTGTGTCCTGAACTCTAACCCTAACCCTAACCCTTACCATATGGGCCCATTCATTCTAATGAATCTCATAGGCTATAATGGAGAATGGAAAAACATCCAAAATTTTTCCCCATCAAGAGTGTACCATTCAGTGTTATATCAAAAATACATCTTATCCAACCCTAAACCCAACCCCAATATTCACCCAAACATAAGTGTGTCCAGAACTCTAACCCTAACCCTAACCCTTACCATATGGGCCCATTCATTCTAATGAATCTCATAGGCTATAATGGAGAATGGAAAAACATCCAAAATTTTTCCCCATCAAGAGTGTACCATTCAGTGTGATATTAAAAATACATCTTATCCAACCCTAAACCCAACCCCAATATTCACCCAAACATAAGTGTGTCCAGAACTCTAACCCTAACCCTAACCCTTACCATATGGGCCCATTCATTCTAATGAATCTCATAGGCTATAATGGAGAATGGAAAAACATCCAAAATTTTTCCCCATCAAGAGTGTACCATTCAGTGTTATATTAAAAATACATCTTTTCCAACCCTAAACCCAACCCCAATATTCACCCAAACATAAGTGTGTCCAGAACTCTAACCCTAACCCTAACCCTTACCATATGGCCCCATTCATTCTAATGAATCTCATAGGCTATAATGGAGAATGGAAAAACATCCAAAATTTTTCCCCATCAAAAGTGTACCATTCAGTGTGATATTAAAAATACATTTTACACAACCCTAAACCACACCCCAATTTTAAACCGAACATATGTGTGTCCTGAACTCTAACCCTAACCCTTACCATATGGGCCCATTCATTCTAATGAATCTCATAGGGTATAATGGAGAATGGAAAAACATCCAAAATTTTTCCCCATCAAGAGTGTACCTTTCAGTGTTTTATTAAAAATACATCTTATCCAACCCGAAACCCAACCCCAATATTCACCCAAACATAAGTGTGTCCAGAACTCTAACCCTAACCCTAACCCTTACCATATGGGCCCATTCATTCTAATGAATCTCATAGGCTATAATGGAGAATGGAAAAACATCCAAAATTTTTCCCCATCAAGAGTGTACCATTCAGTGTTATATTAAAAATACATCTTATCCAACCCTAAACCCAACCCCAATATTCACCCAAACATAAGTGTGTCCAGAACTCTAACCCTAACCCTTACCATATGGGCCCATTCATTCTAATGAATCTCATAGGCTATAATGGAGAATGGAAAAACATCCAAAATTTTTCCCCATCAAGAGTGTACCATTCAGTGTGATATTAAAAATACATCTTATCCAACCCTAAACCCAACCCCAATATTCACCCAAACATAAGTGTGTCCAGAACTCTAACCCTAACCCTAACCCTTACCATATGGGCCCATTCATTCTAATGAATCTCATAGGCTATAATGGAGAATGGAAAAACATCCAAAATTTTTCCCCATCAAGAGTGTACCATTCAGTGTGATATTAAAAATACATCTTATCCAACCCTAAACCCAACCCCAATATTCACCCAAACATAAGTGTGTCCAGAACTCTAACCCTAACCCTAACCCTTACCATATGGGCCCATTCATTCTAATGAATCTCATAGGCTATAATGGAGAATGGAAAAACATCCAAAATTTTTCCCCATTAAGAGTGTACCATTCAGTGTGATATTAAAAATACATCTTATCCAACCCTAAACCCAACCCCAATATTCACCCAAACATAAGTGTGTCCAGAACTCTAACCCTAACCCTTACCATATGGGCCCATTCATTCTAATGAATCTCATAGGCTATAATGGAGAATGGAAAAACATCCAAAATTTTTCCCCATCAAGAGTGTACCATTCAGTGTTATATTAAAAATACATCTTATCCAACCCTAAACCCAACCCCAATATTCACCCAAACATAAGTGTGTCCAGAACTCTAACCCTAACCCTAACCCTTACCATATGGGCCCATTCATTCTAATGAATCTCATAGGCTATAATGGAGAATGGAAAAACATCCAAAATTTATCCCCATCAAGAGTGTACCCTTCAGTGTGATATTAAAAATACATCTTACACAACCCCAAACCACACCCCAATTTTAAACCGAACATATGTGTGTCCTGAACTCTAACCCTAACCCTAACCCTTACCATATGGGCCCATTCATTCTAATGAATCTCATAGGCTATAATGGAGAATGGAAAAAAATCCAAAATTTTTCCCCATCAAGAGTGTACCATTCAGTGTTATATTAAAAATACATCTTATCCAACCCTAAACCCAACCCCAATATTCACCCAAACATAAGTGTGTCCAGAAATCTAACCCTAACCCTAGCCCTTACCATATGGGCCCATTCATTCTAATGAATCTCATAGGCTATAATGGAGAATGGAAAAACATCCAAAATTTTTCCCCATCAAGAGTGTACCATTCAGTGTTATATTAAAAATACATCTTATCCAAACCTAAACCCAACCCCAATATTCACCCAAACATAAGTGTGTCCAGAACTCTAACCCTAACCCTAACCCTTACCATATGGGCCCATTCATTCTAATGAATCTCATAGGCTATAATGGAGAATGGAAAAACATCCAAAATTTTTCCCCATCAAGAGTGTACCATTCAGTGTTATATTAAAAATACATCTTATCCAACCCTAAACCCAACCCCAATATTCACCCAAACATAAGTGTGTCCAGAAATCTAACCCTAACCCTAACCCTTACCATATGGGCCCATTCATTCTAATGAATCTCATAGGCTATAATGGAGAATGGAAAAACATCCAAAATTTTTCCCCATCAAGAGTGTACCATTCAGTGTTATATTAAAAATACATCTTATCCAACCCTAAACCCAACCCCAATATTCACCCAAACATAAGTGTGTCCAGAACTCTAACCCTAACCCTAACCCTTACCATATGGGCCCATTCATTCTAATGAATCTCATAGGCTATAATGGAGAATGGAAAAACATCCAAAATTTTTCCCCATCAAGAGTGTACCCTTCAGTGTGATATTAAAAATACATCTTACACAACCCCAAACCACACCCCAATTTTAAACCGAACATATGTGTGTCCTGAACTCTAACCCTAACCCTAACCCTTACCATATGGGCCCATTCATTCTAATGAATCTCATAGGCTATAATGGAGAATGGAAAAACATCCAAAATTTTTCCCCATCAAGAGTGTACCATTCAGTGTTATATCAAAAATACATCTTATCCAACCCTAAACCCAACCCCAATATTCACCCAAACATAAGTGTGTCCAGAACTCTAACCCTAACCCTAACCCTTACCATATGGGCCCATTCATTCTAATGAATCTCATAGGCTATAATGGAGAATGGAAAAACATCCAAAATTTTTCCCCATCAAGAGTGTACCATTCAGTGTTATATTAAAAATACATCTTATCCAACCCTAAACCCAACCCCAATATTCACCCAAACATAAGTGTGTCCAGAACTCTAACCCTAACCCTAACCCTTACCATATGGGCCCATTCATTCTAATGAATCTCATAGGCTATAATGGAGAATGGAAAAACATCCAAAATTTTTCCCCATCAAGAGTGTACCATTCAGTGTTATATTAAAAATACATCTTATCCAACCCTAAACCCAACCCCAATATTCACCCAAACATAAGTGTGTCCAGAACTCTAACCCTAACCCTAACCCTTACCATATGGGCCCATTCATTCTAATGAATCTCATAGGCTATAATGGAGAATGGAAAAACATCCAAAATTTTTCCCCATCAAGAGTGTACCATTCAGTGTTATATTAAAAATACATCTTTTACAACCCTAAACCCAACCCCAATATTCACCCAAACATAAGTGTGTCCAGAACTCTAACCCTAACCCTAACCCTTACCATATGGCCCCATTCATTCTAATGAATCTCATAGGCTATAATGGAGAATGGAAAAACATCCAAAATTTTTCCCCATCAAAAGTGTACCATTCAGTGTGATATTAAAAATACATTTTACACAACCCTAAACCACACCCCAATTTTAAACCGAACATATGTGTGTCCTGAACTCTAACCCTAACCCTAACCCTTACCATATGGGCCCATTCATTCTAATGAATCTCATAGGTTATAATGGAGAATGGAAAAACATCCAAAATTTTTCCCCATCAAGAGTGTACCTTCCAGTGTTTTATTAAAAATACATCTTATCCAACCCGAAACCCAACCCCAATATTCACCCAAACATAAGTGTGTCCAGAACTCTAAGCCTAACCCTAACCCTTACCATATGGGCCCATTCATTCTAATGAATCTCATAGGCTATAATGGAGAATGGAAAAACATCCAAATTTTTTCCCCATCAAGAGTGTACCTTTCAGTGTTATATTAAAAATACATCTTATCCAACCCTAATACAAACCCCAATATTCAACCGAAGATAAGTGTGTACTGAACTCTAACCCTAACCCTATGGGACCATTCACTGTAATGAATCTCATAGGCTATAATGGAGAATGGAAAAACATCCAAAATTTTTCCCCATCAAGAGTGTACCATTCAGTGTTATATTAAAAATACATCTTATCCAACCCTAAACCCAACCCCAATATTCACCCAAACATAAGTGTGTCCAGAACTCTAACCCTAACCCTAACCCTTACCATATGGGCCCATTCATTCTAATGAATCTCATAGGCTATAATGGAGAATGGAAAAACATCCAAAATTTTTCCCCATCAAGAGTGTACCATTCAGTGTGATATTAAAAATACATCTTATCCAACCCTAAACCCAACCCCAATATTCACCCAAACATAAGTGTGTCCAGAACTCTAACCCTAACCCTAACCCTTACCATATGGGCCCATTCATTCTAATGAATCTCATAGGCTATAATGGAGAATGGAAAAACATCCAAAATGTTTCCCCATCAAGAGTGTACCTTTCAGTGTTATATTAAAAATACATCTTATCCAACCCTAAACCCAACCCCAATATTCACCCAAACATAAGTGTGTCCAGAACTCTAACCCTAACCCTTACCATATGGGCCCATTCATTCTAATGAATCTCATAGGCTATAATGGAGAATGGAAAAACATCCAAAATTTTTCCCCATCAAGAGTGTACCATTCAGTGTTATATTAAAAATACATCTTATCCAACCCTAAACCCAACCCCAATATTCACCCAAACATAAGTGTGTCCAGAACTCTAACCCTAACCCTAACCCTTACCATATGGGCCCATTCATTCTAATGAATCTCATAGGCTATAATGGAGAATGGAAAAACATCCAAAATTTTTCCCCATCAAGAGTGTACCATTCAGTGTTATATTAAAAATACATCTTATCCAACCCTAAACCCAACCCCAATATTCACCCAAACATAAGTGTGTCCAGAACTCTAACCCTAACCCTAACCCTTACCATATGGGCCCATTCATTCTAATGAATCTCATAGGCTATAATGGAGAATGGAAAAACATCCAAAATTTTTCCCCATCAAGAGTGTACCTTTCAGTGTTATATTAAAAATACATCTTATCCAACCCTAATACAAACCCCAATATTCAACCGAAGATAAGTGTGTACTGAACTCTAACCCTAACCCTATGGGACCATTCACTGTAATGAATCTCATAGGCTATAATGGAGAATGGAAAAACATCCAAAATTTTTCCCCATCAAGAGTGTACCATTCAGTGTTATATTAAAAATACATCTTATCCAACCCTAAACCCAACCCCAATATTCACCCAAACATAAGTGTGTCCAGAACTCTAACCCTAACCCTAACCCTTACCATATGGGCCCATTCATTCTAATGAATCTCATAGGCTATAATGGAGAATGGAAAAACATCCAAAATTTTTCCCCATCAAGAGTGTACCATTCAGTGTGATATTAAAAATACATCTTATCCAACCCTAAACCCAACCCCAATATTCACCCAAACATAAGTGTGTCCAGAACTCTAACCCTAACCCTAACCCTTACCATATGGGCCCATTCATTCTAATGAATCTCATAGGCTATAATGGAGAATGGAAAAACATCCAAAATTTTTCCCCATCAAGAGTGTACCATTCAGTGTTATATTAAAAATACATCTTATCCAACCCTAAACCCAACCCCAATATTCACCCAAACATAAGTGTGTCCAGAACTCTAACCCTAACCCTATGGGACCATTCACTGTAATGAATCTCATAGGTTATAATGGAGAATGGAAAAACATCCAAAATTTTTCCCCATCAAGAGTGTACCATTCAGTGTTATATTAAAAATACATCTTATCCAACCCTAAACCCAACCCCAATATTCACCCAAACATAAGTGTGTCCAGAACTCTAACCCTAACCCTATGGGACCATTCACTGTAATGAATCTCATAGGCTATAATGGAGAATGGAAAAACATCCAAAATTTTTCCCCATCAAGAGTGTACCATTCAGTGTGATATTAAAAATACATCTTATCCAACCCTAAACCCAACCCCAATATTCACCCAAACATAAGTGTGTCCAGAACTCTAACCCTAACCCTAACCCTAACCCTTACCATATGGGCCCATTCATTCTAATGAATCTCATAGGCTATAATGGAGAATGGAAAAACATCCAAAATTTTTCCCCATCAAGAGTGTACCTTTCAGTGTTATATTAAAAATACATCTTATCCAACCCTAAACCAAACCCCAATATTCACCCAAAGATAAGTGTGTCCTGAACTCTAACCCTAACCCTATGGGACCATTCACTGTAATGAATCTCATAGGTTATAATGGAGAATGGAAAAACATCCAAAATTTTTCCCCATCAAGAGTGTACCATTCAGTGTTATATTAAAAATACATCTTATCCAACCCTAAACCCAACCCCAATATTCACCCAAACATAAGTGTGTCCAGAACTCTAACCCTAACCCTAACCCTTACCATATGGGCCCATTCATTCTAATGAATCTCATAGGCTATAATGGAGAATGGAAAAACATCCAAAATTTTTCCCCATCAAGAGTGTACCATTCAGTGTTATATTAAAAATACATCTTATCCAACCCTAAACCCAACCCCAATATTCACCCAAACATAAGTGTGTCCAGAACTCTAACCCTAACCCTAACCCTTACCATATGGGCCCATTCATTCTAATGAATCTCATAGGCTATAATGGAGAAT
The DNA here is from genome assembly GCF_032191835.1 of Heteronotia binoei. Lineage (NCBI taxonomy): Eukaryota > Metazoa > Chordata > Lepidosauria > Squamata > Gekkonidae > Heteronotia > Heteronotia binoei. The sequence continues at coordinate 49,215 of NW_026800502.1, forward strand.
GGAAAAACATCCAAATTTTTTCCCCATCAAGAGTGTACCATTCAGTGTGATATTAAAAATACATCTTATCCAACCCTAAACCCAACCCCAATATTCACCCAAACATAAGTGTGTCCAGAACTCTAACCCTAACCCTAACCCTTACCATATGGGCCCATTCATTCTAATGAATCTCATAGGCTATAATGGAGAATGGAAAAACATCCAAAATTTTTCCCCATCAAGAGTGTACCATTCAGTGTTATATTAAAAATACATCTTATCCAACCCTAAACCCAACCCCAATATTCACCCAAACATAAGTGTGTCCAGAACTCTAACCCTAACCCTAACCCTTACCATATGGGCCCATTCATTCTAATGAATCTCATAGGCTATAATGGAGAATGGAAAAACATCCAAAATTTTTCCCCATCAAGAGTGTACCATTCAGTGTTATATTAAAAATACATCTTATCCAACCCTAAACCCAACCCCAATATTCACCCAAACATAAGTGTGTCCAGAACTCTAACCCTAACCCTAACCCTTACCATATGGGCCCATTCATTCTAATGAATCTCATAGGCTATAATGGAGAATGGAAAAACATCCAAAATTTTTCCCCATCAAGAGTGTACCATTCAGTGTTATATTAAAAATACATCTTTTACAACCCTAAACCCAACCCCAATATTCACCCAAACATAAGTGTGTCCAGAACTCTAACCCTAACCCTAACCCTTACCATATGGCCCCATTCATTCTAATGAATCTCATAGGCTATAATGGAGAATGGAAAAACATCCAAAATTTTTCCCCATCAAAAGTGTACCATTCAGTGTGATATTAAAAATACATTTTACACAACCCTAAACCACACCCCAATTTTAAACCGAACATATGTGTGTCCTGAACTCTAACCCTAACCCTAACCCTTACCATATGGGCCCATTCATTCTAATGAATCTCATAGGTTATAATGGAGAATGGAAAAACATCCAAAATTTTTCCCCATCAAGAGTGTACCTTCCAGTGTTTTATTAAAAATACATCTTATCCAACCCGAAACCCAACCCCAATATTCACCCAAACATAAGTGTGTCCAGAACTCTAAGCCTAACCCTAACCCTTACCATATGGGCCCATTCATTCTAATGAATCTCATAGGCTATAATGGAGAATGGAAAAACATCCAAATTTTTTCCCCATCAAGAGTGTACCTTTCAGTGTTATATTAAAAATACATCTTATCCAACCCTAATACAAACCCCAATATTCAACCGAAGATAAGTGTGTACTGAACTCTAACCCTAACCCTATGGGACCATTCACTGTAATGAATCTCATAGGCTATAATGGAGAATGGAAAAACATCCAAAATTTTTCCCCATCAAGAGTGTACCATTCAGTGTTATATTAAAAATACATCTTATCCAACCCTAAACCCAACCCCAATATTCACCCAAACATAAGTGTGTCCAGAACTCTAACCCTAACCCTAACCCTTACCATATGGGCCCATTCATTCTAATGAATCTCATAGGCTATAATGGAGAATGGAAAAACATCCAAAATTTTTCCCCATCAAGAGTGTACCATTCAGTGTGATATTAAAAATACATCTTATCCAACCCTAAACCCAACCCCAATATTCACCCAAACATAAGTGTGTCCAGAACTCTAACCCTAACCCTAACCCTTACCATATGGGCCCATTCATTCTAATGAATCTCATAGGCTATAATGGAGAATGGAAAAACATCCAAAATGTTTCCCCATCAAGAGTGTACCTTTCAGTGTTATATTAAAAATACATCTTATCCAACCCTAAACCCAACCCCAATATTCACCCAAACATAAGTGTGTCCAGAACTCTAACCCTAACCCTTACCATATGGGCCCATTCATTCTAATGAATCTCATAGGCTATAATGGAGAATGGAAAAACATCCAAAATTTTTCCCCATCAAGAGTGTACCATTCAGTGTTATATTAAAAATACATCTTATCCAACCCTAAACCCAACCCCAATATTCACCCAAACATAAGTGTGTCCAGAACTCTAACCCTAACCCTAACCCTTACCATATGGGCCCATTCATTCTAATGAATCTCATAGGCTATAATGGAGAATGGAAAAACATCCAAAATTTTTCCCCATCAAGAGTGTACCATTCAGTGTTATATTAAAAATACATCTTATCCAACCCTAAACCCAACCCCAATATTCACCCAAACATAAGTGTGTCCAGAACTCTAACCCTAACCCTAACCCTTACCATATGGGCCCATTCATTCTAATGAATCTCATAGGCTATAATGGAGAATGGAAAAACATCCAAAATTTTTCCCCATCAAGAGTGTACCTTTCAGTGTTATATTAAAAATACATCTTATCCAACCCTAATACAAACCCCAATATTCAACCGAAGATAAGTGTGTACTGAACTCTAACCCTAACCCTATGGGACCATTCACTGTAATGAATCTCATAGGCTATAATGGAGAATGGAAAAACATCCAAAATTTTTCCCCATCAAGAGTGTACCATTCAGTGTTATATTAAAAATACATCTTATCCAACCCTAAACCCAACCCCAATATTCACCCAAACATAAGTGTGTCCAGAACTCTAACCCTAACCCTAACCCTTACCATATGGGCCCATTCATTCTAATGAATCTCATAGGCTATAATGGAGAATGGAAAAACATCCAAAATTTTTCCCCATCAAGAGTGTACCATTCAGTGTGATATTAAAAATACATCTTATCCAACCCTAAACCCAACCCCAATATTCACCCAAACATAAGTGTGTCCAGAACTCTAACCCTAACCCTAACCCTTACCATATGGGCCCATTCATTCTAATGAATCTCATAGGCTATAATGGAGAATGGAAAAACATCCAAAATTTTTCCCCATCAAGAGTGTACCATTCAGTGTTATATTAAAAATACATCTTATCCAACCCTAAACCCAACCCCAATATTCACCCAAACATAAGTGTGTCCAGAACTCTAACCCTAACCCTATGGGACCATTCACTGTAATGAATCTCATAGGTTATAATGGAGAATGGAAAAACATCCAAAATTTTTCCCCATCAAGAGTGTACCATTCAGTGTTATATTAAAAATACATCTTATCCAACCCTAAACCCAACCCCAATATTCACCCAAACATAAGTGTGTCCAGAACTCTAACCCTAACCCTATGGGACCATTCACTGTAATGAATCTCATAGGCTATAATGGAGAATGGAAAAACATCCAAAATTTTTCCCCATCAAGAGTGTACCATTCAGTGTGATATTAAAAATACATCTTATCCAACCCTAAACCCAACCCCAATATTCACCCAAACATAAGTGTGTCCAGAACTCTAACCCTAACCCTAACCCTAACCCTTACCATATGGGCCCATTCATTCTAATGAATCTCATAGGCTATAATGGAGAATGGAAAAACATCCAAAATTTTTCCCCATCAAGAGTGTACCTTTCAGTGTTATATTAAAAATACATCTTATCCAACCCTAAACCAAACCCCAATATTCACCCAAAGATAAGTGTGTCCTGAACTCTAACCCTAACCCTATGGGACCATTCACTGTAATGAATCTCATAGGTTATAATGGAGAATGGAAAAACATCCAAAATTTTTCCCCATCAAGAGTGTACCATTCAGTGTTATATTAAAAATACATCTTATCCAACCCTAAACCCAACCCCAATATTCACCCAAACATAAGTGTGTCCAGAACTCTAACCCTAACCCTAACCCTTACCATATGGGCCCATTCATTCTAATGAATCTCATAGGCTATAATGGAGAATGGAAAAACATCCAAAATTTTTCCCCATCAAGAGTGTACCATTCAGTGTTATATTAAAAATACATCTTATCCAACCCTAAACCCAACCCCAATATTCACCCAAACATAAGTGTGTCCAGAACTCTAACCCTAACCCTAACCCTTACCATATGGGCCCATTCATTCTAATGAATCTCATAGGCTATAATGGAGAATGGAAAAACATCCAAATTTTTTCCCCATCAAGAGTGTACCATTCAGTGTGATATTAAAAATACATCTTATCCAACCCTAAACCCAACCCCAATATTCACCCAAACATAAGTGTGTCCAGAACTCTAACCCTAACCCTAACCCTTACCATATGGGCCCATTCATTCTAATGAATCTCATAGGCTATAATGGAGAATGGAAAAACATCCAAAATTTTTCCCCATCAAGAGTGTACCCTTCAGTGTGTTATTAAAAATACATCTTACACAACCCCAAACCACACCCCAATTTTAAACCGAACATATGTGTGTCCTGAACTCTAACCCTAACCCTTACCATATGGGCCCATTCATTCTAATGAATCTCATAGGCTATAATGGAGAATGGAAAAACATCCAAAATTTTTCCCCATCAAGAGTGTACCATTCAGTGTTATATTAAAAATACATCTTATCCAACCCTAAACCCAACCCCAATATTCACCCAAACATAAGTGTGTCCAGAACTCTAACCCTAACCCTAACCCTTACCATATGGGCCCATTCATTCTAATGAATCTCATAGGCTATAATGGAGAATGGAAAAACATCCAAAATTTTTCCCCATCAAGAGTGTACCATTCAGTGTTATATTAAAAATACATCTTATCCAACCCTAAACCCAACCCCAATATTCACCCAAACATAAGTGTGTCCAGAACTCTAACCCTAACCCTAACCCTTACCATATGGGCCCATTCATTCTAATGAATCTCATAGGCTATAATGGAGAATGGAAAAACATCCAAAATTTTTCCCCATCAAGAGTGTACCATTCAGTGTTATATTAAAAATACATCTTATCCAACCCTAAACCCAACCCCAATATTCACCCAAACATAAGTGTGTCCAGAACTCTAACCCTAACCCTAACCCTTACCATATGGGCCCATTCATTCTAATGAATCTCATAGGCTATAATGGAGAATGGAAAAACATCCAAAATTTTTCCCCATCAAGAGTGTACCTTTCAGTGTTATATTAAAAATACATCTTATCCAACCCTAATACAAACCCCAATATTCAACCGAAGATAAGTGTGTACTGAACTCTAACCCTAACCCTATGGGACCATTCACTGTAATGAATCTCATAGGCTATAATGGAGAATGGAAAAACATCCAAAATTTTTCCCCATCAAGAGTGTACCATTCAGTGTTATATTAAAAATACATCTTATCCAACCCTAAACCCAACCCCAATATTCACCCAAACATAAGTGTGTCCAGAACTCTAACCCTAACCCTAACCCTTACCATATGGGCCCATTCATTCTAATGAATCTCATAGGCTATAATGGAGAATGGAAAAACATCCAAAATTTTTCCCCATCAAGAGTGTACCATTCAGTGTGATATTAAAAATACATCTTATCCAACCCTAAACCCAACCCCAATATTCACCCAAACATAAGTGTGTCCAGAACTCTAACCCTAACCCTAACCCTTACCATATGGGCCCATTCATTCTAATGAATCTCATAGGCTATAATGGAGAATGGAAAAACATCCAAAATGTTTCCCCATCAAGAGTGTACCTTTCAGTGTTATATTAAAAATACATCTTATCCAACCCTAAACCCAACCCCAATATTCACCCAAACATAAGTGTGTCCAGAACTCTAACCCTAACCCTTACCATATGGGCCCATTCATTCTAATGAATCTCATAGGCTATAATGGAGAATGGAAAAACATCCAAAATTTTTCCCCATCAAGAGTGTACCATTCAGTGTTATATTAAAAATACATCTTATCCAACCCTAAACCCAACCCCAATATTCACCCAAACATAAGTGTGTCCAGAACTCTAACCCTAACCCTAACCCTTACCATATGGGCCCATTCATTCTAATGAATCTCATAGGCTATAATGGAGAATGGAAAAACATCCAAAATTTTTCCCCATCAAGAGTGTACCATTCAGTGTTATATTAAAAATACATCTTATCCAACCCTAAACCCAACCCCAATATTCACCCAAACATAAGTGTGTCCAGAACTCTAACCCTAACCCTAACCCTTACCATATGGGCCCATTCATTCTAATGAATCTCATAGGCTATAATGGAGAATGGAAAAACATCCAAAATTTTTCCCCATCAAGAGTGTACCTTTCAGTGTTATATTAAAAATACATCTTATCCAACCCTAATACAAACCCCAATATTCAACCGAAGATAAGTGTGTACTGAACTCTAACCCTAACCCTATGGGACCATTCACTGTAATGAATCTCATAGGCTATAATGGAGAATGGAAAAACATCCAAAATTTTTCCCCATCAAGAGTGTACCATTCAGTGTTATATTAAAAATACATCTTATCCAACCCTAAACCCAACCCCAATATTCACCCAAACATAAGTGTGTCCAGAACTCTAACCCTAACCCTAACCCTTACCATATGGGCCCATTCATTCTAATGAATCTCATAGGCTATAATGGAGAATGGAAAAACATCCAAAATTTTTCCCCATCAAGAGTGTACCATTCAGTGTGATATTAAAAATACATCTTATCCAACCCTAAACCCAACCCCAATATTCACCCAAACATAAGTGTGTCCAGAACTCTAACCCTAACCCTAACCCTTACCATATGGGCCCATTCATTCTAATGAATCTCATAGGCTATAATGGAGAATGGAAAAACATCCAAAATTTTTCCCCATCAAGAGTGTACCATTCAGTGTTATATTAAAAATACATCTTATCCAACCCTAAACCCAACCCCAATATTCACCCAAACATAAGTGTGTCCAGAACTCTAACCCTAACCCTATGGGACCATTCACTGTAATGAATCTCATAGGTTATAATGGAGAATGGAAAAACATCCAAAATTTTTCCCCATCAAGAGTGTACCATTCAGTGTTATATTAAAAATACATCTTATCCAACCCTAAACCCAACCCCAATATTCACCCAAACATAAGTGTGTCCAGAACTCTAACCCTAACCCTATGGGACCATTCACTGTAATGAATCTCATAGGCTATAATGGAGAATGGAAAAACATCCAAAATTTTTCCCCATCAAGAGTGTACCATTCAGTGTGATATTAAAAATACATCTTATCCAACCCTAAACCCAACCCCAATATTCACCCAAACATAAGTGTGTCCAGAACTCTAACCCTAACCCTAACCCTAACCCTTACCATATGGGCCCATTCATTCTAATGAATCTCATAGGCTATAATGGAGAATGGAAAAACATCCAAAATTTTTCCCCATCAAGAGTGTACCTTTCAGTGTTATATTAAAAATACATCTTATCCAACCCTAAACCAAACCCCAATATTCACCCAAAGATAAGTGTGTCCTGAACTCTAACCCTAACCCTATGGGACCATTCACTGTAATGAATCTCATAGGTTATAATGGAGAATGGAAAAACATCCAAAATTTTTCCCCATCAAGAGTGTACCATTCAGTGTTATATTAAAAATACATCTTATCCAACCCTAAACCCAACCCCAATATTCACCCAAACATAAGTGTGTCCAGAACTCTAACCCTAACCCTAACCCTTACCATATGGGCCCATTCATTCTAATGAATCTCATAGGCTATAATGGAGAATGGAAAAACATCCAAATTTTTCCCCATCAAGAGTGTACCATTCAGTGTTATATTAAAATACATCTTATCCAACCCTAAACCCAACCCCAATATTCACCCAAACATAAGTGTGTCCAGAACTCTAACCCTAACCCTAACCCTTACCATATGGGCCCATTCATTCTAATGAATCTCATAGGCTATAATGGAGAATGGAAAAACATCCAAATTTTTTCCCCATCAAGAGTGTACCATTCAGTGTGATATTAAAAATACATCTTATCCAACCCTAAACCCAACCCCAATATTCACCCAAACATAAGTGTGTCCAGAACTCTAACCCTAACCCT
>NW_026800505.1:0-41508 GCF_032191835.1 Heteronotia binoei
TTCAGTGTGATATTAAAAATACATCTTATCCAACCCTAAACCAACCCCAATATTCACCAAACATAAGTGTGTCCTGAACTCTAACCCTAACCCTAACCTTACCATATGGGCCCATTCATTCTAATGAATCTCATAGGCTATAATGGAGAATGAAAAACAACCAAAATTTTCCCATCAAGAGTGTAGCATTCAGTGTGATATTAAAAATTACATCTTACCCAACCCTAAACCAGACCCAATTTTAAACCGAAACATAAGTGTGTCCTGAACTCTAACCCTAACCCTAACCCTTACCATATGGGCCCATTCATTCTAATGAATCTCATAGGCTATAATGGAGAATGGAAAAACATCCAAAATTTTTCCCATCAAGAGTGTACCATTCAGTGTGATATTAAAAATACATCTTATCCAACCCTAAACCCAACCCCAATATTCACCCAACATAAGTGTGTCCTGAACTCTAACCCTAACCCTAACCCTTACCATATGGGCCCATTCATTCTAATGAATCTCATAGGCTATAATGGAGAATGGAAAAACATCCAAAATTTTTCCCCATCAAGAGTGTACCATTCAGTGTGATATTAAAAATACATCTTATCCAACCCTAAACCCAACCCAATATTCACCCAAACATAAGTGTGTCCTGAACTCTAACCCTAACCCTAACCCTTACCATATGGGCCCATTCATTCTAATGAATCTCATAGGCTATAATGGAGAATGGAAAAACATCCAAAATTTTTCCCCATCAAGAGTGTACCATTCAGTGTGATATTAAAAATACATCTTATCCAACCCTAAACCAGACCCCAAATTTAAACCGAACATAAGTGTGTCCTGAACTCTAACCCTAACCCTAACCTTACCATATGGGCCCATTCATTCTAATGAATCTCATAGGCTATAATGGAGAATGGAAAAACATCCAAAATTTTTCCCCATCAAGAGTGTACCATTCAGTGTGATATTAAAAATACATCTTATCCAGCCCTAAACCCAACCCCAATATTCACCCAAACATAAGTGTGTCCTGAACTCTAACCCTAACCCTAACCCTTACCATATGGGCCCATTCATTCTAATGAATCTCATAGGCTATAATGGAGAATGGAAAAACATCCAAAATTTTTCCCCATCAAGAGTGTACCATTCAGTGTGATATTAAAAATACATCTTATCCAACCCTAAACCCAACCCAATATTCACCCAAACATAAGTGTGTCCTGAACTCTAACCCTAACCCTAACCCTTACCATATGGGGCCCATTCATTCTAATGAATCTCATAGGCTATAATGGAGAATGGAAAAACATCCAAAATTTTTCCCCATCAAGAGTGTACCATTCAGTGTGATATTAAAAATACATCTTATCCAACCCTAAACCCAACCCCAATATTCACCCAAACATAAGTGTGTCCTGAACTCTAACCCTAACCCTAACCTTACCATATGGGCCCATTCATTCTAATGAATCTCATAGGCTATAATGGAGAATGGAAAAACATCCAAAATTTTTCCCCATCAAGAGTGTACCATTCAGTGTGATATTAAAAATACATCTTATCCAACCATAAACCCAACCCCAATATTCACCCAAACATAAGTGTGTCCTGAACTCTAACCCTAACCCTAACCTTACCATATGGGCCCATTCATTCTAATGAATCTCATAGGCTATAATGGAGAATGGAAAAACATCCAAAATTTTTCCCCATCAAGAGTGTACCATTCAGTGTGATATTAAAAATACATCTTATCCAACCCTAAAACCAACCCCAATATTCACCCAAACATAAGTGTGTCCTGAACTCTAACCCTAACCCTAACCCTTACCATATGGGCCCATTCATTCTAATGAATCTCATAGGCTATAATGGAGAATGGAAAAACATCCAAAATTTTTCCCCATCAAGAGTGTACCATTCAGTGTGATATTAAAAATACATCTTATCCAACCCTAAACCCAACCCCAATATTCACCCAAACATAAGTGTGTCCTGAACTCTAACCCTAACCCTAACCCTTACCATATGGGCCCATTCATTCTAATGAATCTCATAGGCTATAATGGAGAATGGAAAAACATCCAAAATTTTTCCCCATCAAGAGTGTACCATTCAGTGTGATATTAAAAATACATCTTATCCAACCCTAAACCCAACCCAATATTCACCCAAACATAAGTGTGTCCTGAACTCTAACCCTAACCCTAACCCTTACCATATGGGCCCATTCATTCTAATGAATCTCATAGGCTATAATGGAGAATGGAAAAACATCCAAAATTTTTCCCCATCAAGAGTGTACCATTCAGTGTGATATTAAAAATACATCTTATCCAACCCTAAACCCAACCCCAATATTCACCCAAACATAAGTGTGTCCTGAACTCTAACCCTAACCCTAACCCTTACCATATGGGCCCATTCATTCTAATGAATCTCATAGGCTATAATGGAGAATGGAAAAACATCCAAAATTTTTCCCCATCAAGAGTGTACCATTCAGTGTGATATTAAAAATACATCTTATCCAACCCTAAACCCAACCCCAATATTCACCCGAAACATAAGTGTGTCCTGAACTCTAACCTAACCCTAACCCTTACCATATGGGCCCATTCATTCTAATGAATCTCATAGGCTATAATGGAGAATGGAAAAAACATCCAAAATTTTTCCCCATCAAGAGTGTACCATTCAGTGTGATATTAAAAATACATCTTATCCAACCCTAAACCCAACCCCAATATTCACCGAAACATAAGTGTGTCCTGAACTCTAACCCTAACCCTAACCCTTACCATATGGGCCCATTCATTCTAATGAATCTCATAGGCTATAATGGAGAATGGAAAAACATCCAAAATTTTTCCCCATCAAGAGTGTACCATTCAGTGTGATATTAAAAATACATCTTATCCAACCCTAAACCCAACCCCAATATTCACCCAAACATAAGTGTGTCCTGAACTCTAACCCTAACCCTAACCCTTACCATATGGGCCCATTCATTCTAATGAATCTCATAGGCTATAATGGAGAATGGAAAAACATCCAAATTTTTCCCCATCAAGAGTGTACCATTCAGTGTGATATTAAAAATACATCTTATCCAACCCTAAACCCAACCCCAATATTCACCCAAACATAAGTGTGTCCTGAACTCTAACCCTAACCCTAACCCTTACCATATGGGCCCATTCATTCTAATGAATCTCATAGGCTATAATGGAGAATGGAAAAACATCCAAAATTTTTCCCCATCAAGAGTGTACCATTCAGTGTGATATTAAAAATACATCTTATCCAACCCTAAACCCAACCCCAATATTCACCCAAACATAAGTGTGTCCTGAACTCTAACCTAACCCTAACCTTACCATATGGGCCCATTCATTCTAATGAATCTCATAGGCTATAATGGAGAATGGAAAAACATCCAAAAATTTTCCCCATCAAGAGTGTACCATTCAGTGTGATATTAAAAATACATCTTATCCAACCCTAAACCCAACCCCAATATTCACCCAAACATAAGTGTGTCCTGAACTCTAACCCTAACCCTAACCCTTACCATATGGGCCCATTCATTCTAATGAATCTCATAGGCTATAATGGAGAATGGAAAAAACATCCAAAATTTTTCCCCATCAAGAGTGTACCATTCAGTGTGATATTAAAAATACATCTTATCCAACCCTAAACCCAACCCCAATATTCACCCAAACATAAGTGTGTCCTGAACTCTAACCCTAACCCTAACCCTTACCATATGGGCCCATTCATTCTAATGAATCTCATAGGCTATAATGGAGAATGGAAAAACATCCAAAATTTTTCCCCATCAAGAGTGTACCATTCAGTGTGATATTAAAAATACATCTTATCCAACCCTAAACCCAACCCCAATATTCACCCAAACATAAGTGTGTCCTGAACTCTAACCCTAACCCTAACCCTTACCATATGGGCCCATTCATTCTAGTGAATCTCATAGGCTATAATGGAGAATGGAAAAACATCCAAAATTTTTCCCCATCAAGAGTGTACCATTCAGTGTGATATTAAAAATACATCTTATCCAACCCTAAACCCAACCCCAATATTCACCCAAACATAAGTGTGTCCTGATCTCTAACCCTAACCCTTACCATATGGGCCCATTCATTCTAATGAATCTCATAGGCTATAATTGAGAATGGAAAAACATCCAAAAATTTTCCCCATCAAGAGTGTACCATTCAGTGTGATATTAAAAATACATCTTATCCAACCCTAAACCCAACCCAATATTCACCCAAACATAAGTGTGTCCTGAACTCTAACCCTAACCCTAACCCTTACCATATGGGCCCATTCATTCTAATGAATCTCATAGGCTATAATGGAGAATGGAAAAACATCCAAAATTTTTCCCCATCAAGAGTGTACCATTCAGTGTGATATTAAAAATACATCTTATCCAACCCTAAACCCAACCCCAATATTCACCCAAACATAAGTGTGTCCTGAACTCTAACCCTAACCCTAACCCTTACCATATGGGCCCATTCATTCTAATGAATCTCATAGGCTATAATGGAGAATGGAAAAACATCCAAAAATTTTCCCCATCAAGAGTGTACCATTCAGTGTGATATTAAAAATACATCTTATCCAACCCTAAACCCATCCCCAATATTCACCCAAACATAAGTGTGTCCTGAACTCTAACCCTAACCCTTACCATATGGGCCCATTCATTCTAAAGAATCTCATAGGCTATAATGGAGAATGGAAAAACATCCAAAAATTTTTCCCCATCAAGAATGTACCATTCAGTGTGATATTAAAAATACATCTTATCCAACCCTAAACCCAACCCCAATATTCACCCAAACATAAGTGTGTCCTGAACTCTAACCCTAACCCTAATCCTTACCATATGGGCCCATTCATTCTAATGAATCTCATAGGCTATAATGGAGAATGGAAAAACATCCAAAATTTTTCCCCATCAAGAGTGTACCATTCAGTGTGATATTAAAAATACATCTTACCCAACCCTAAAACAGACCCCAATTTTAAACCGAACATAAGTGTGTCCTGAACTCTAACCCTAACCCTAACCCTTACCATATGGGCCCATTCATTCTAATGAATCTCATAGGCTATAATGGAGAATGGAAAAACATCCAAAATTTTTCCCCATCAAGAGTGTACCATTCAGTGTGATATTAAAATACATCTTATCCAACCCTAAACCCAACCCCAATATTCACCCAAACATAAGTGTGTCCTGAACTCTAACCCTAACCCTAACCCTTACCATATGGGCCCATTCATTCTAATGAATCTCATAGGCTATAATGGAGAATGGAAAAACATCCAAAATTTTCCCCATCAAGAGTGTACCATTCAGTGTGATATTAAAAATACATCTTATCCAACCCTAAACCCAACCCCAATATTCACCCAAACATAAGTGTGTCCTGAACTCTAACCCTAACCCTAACCCTTACCATATGGGCCCATTCATTCTAATGAATCTCATAGGCTATAATGGAGAATGGAAAAACATCCAAAATTTTTCCCCATCAAGAGTGTACCATTCAGTGTGATATTAAAAATACATCTTATCCAACCCTAAACCCAACCCCAATATTCACCCAAACATAAGTGTGTCCTGAACTCTAACCCTAACCCTAACCCTTACCATATGGGCCCATTCATTCTAATGAATCTCATAGGCTATAATGGAGAATGGAAAAACATCCAAAATTTTTCCCCATCAAGAGTGTACCATTCAGTGTGATATTAAAAATACATCTTATCCAACCCTAAACCCAACCCCAATATTCACCCAAACATAAGTGTGTCCTGAACTCTAACCCTAACCCTAACCCTTACCATATGGGCCCATTCATTCTAATGAATCTCATAGGCTATAATGGAGAATGGAAAAACATCCAAAAATTTTCCCCATCAAGAGTGTACCATTCAGTGTGATATTAAAAATACATCTTATCCAACCCTAAACCCATCCCCAATATTCACCCAAACATAAGTGTGTCCTGAACTCTAACCCTAACCCTTACCATATGGGCCCATTCATTCTAAAGAATCTCATAGGCTATAATGGAGAATGGAAAAACATCCAAAAATTTTCCCCATCAAGAGTGTACCATTCAGTGTGATATTAAAAATACATCTTATCCAACCCTAAACCCAACCCCAATATTCACCCAAACATAAGTGTGTCCTGAACTCTAACCCTAACCCTAATCCTTACCATATGGGCCCATTCATTCTAATGAATCTCATAGGCTATAATGGAGAATGGAAAAACATCCAAAATTTTTCCCCATCAAGAGTGTACCATTCAGTGTGATATTAAAAATACATCTTACCCAACCCTAAACAGACCCCAATTTTAACCGAACATAAGTGTGTCCTGAACTCTAACCCTAACCCTAACCCTTACCATATGGGCCCATTCATTCTAATGAATCTCATAGGCTATAATGGAGAATGGAAAAACATCCAAAATTTTTCCCCATCAAGAGTGTACCATTCAGTGTGATATTAAAAATACATCTTATCCAACCCTAAACCCAACCCCAATATTCACCGAAACATAAGTGTGTCCTGAACTCTAACCCTAACCCTAACCCTTACCATATGGGCCCATTCATTCTAATGAATCTCATAGGCTATAATGGAGAATGGAAAAACATCCAAAATTTTTCCCCATCAAGAGTGTACCATTCAGTGTGATATTAAAAATACATCTTATCCAACCCTAAACCCAACCCCAATATTCACCCCAAACATAAGTGTGTCCTGAACTCTAACCCTAACCCTAACCCTTACCATATGGGCCCATTCATTCTAATGAATCTCATAGGCTATAATGGAGAATGGAAAAACATCCAAAATTTTTCCCCATCAAGAGTGTACCATTCAGTGTGATATTAAAAATACATCTTATCCAACCCTAAACCCAACCCCAATATTCACCCAAACATAAGTGTGTCCTGAACTCTAACCCTAACCCTAACCCTTACCATATGGGCCCATTCATTCTAATGAATCTCATAGGCTATAATGGAGAATGGAAAAACATCCAAAATTTTTCCCCATCAAGAGTGTACCATTCAGTGTGATATTAAAAATACATCTTATCCAACCCTAAACCCAACCCAATATTCACCCAAACATAAGTGTGTCCTGAACTCTAACCCTAACCCTTACCATATGGGCCCATTCATTCTAATGAATCTCATAGGCTATAATGGAGAATGGAAAAACATCCAAAATTTTTCCCCATCAAGAGTGTACCATTCAGTGTGATATTAAAAATACATCTTATCCAACCCTAAACCCAACCCCAATATTCACCCAAACATAAGTGTGTCCTGAACTCTAACCCTAACCCTAACCCTTACCATATGGGCCCATTCATTCTAATGAATCTCATAGGCTATAATGGAGAATGGAAAAACATCCAAAATTTTTCCCCATCAAGAGTGTACCATTCAGTGTGATATTAAAAATACATCTTATCCAACCCTAAACCCAACCCCAATATTCACCCAAACATAAGTGTGTCCTGAACTCTAACCCTAACCCTTACCATATGGGCCCATTCATTCTAATGAATCTCATAGGCTATAATGGAGAATGGAAAAACATCCAAAATTTTTCCCCATCAAGAGTGTACCATTCAGTGTGATATTAAAAATACATCTTATCCAACCCTAAACCCAACCCCAATATTCACCCAAACATAAGTGTGTCCTGAACTCTAACCCTAACCCTAACCCTTACCATATGGGCCCATTCATTCTAGTGAATCTCATAGGCTATAATGGAGAATGGAAAAACATCCAAAAATTTTTCCCCATCAAGAGTGTACCATTCAGTGTGATATTAAAAAATACATCTTATCCAACCCTAAACCCAACCCCAATATTCACCCAAACATAAGTGTGTCCTGAACTCTAACCCTAACCCTTACCATATGGGCCCATTCATTCTAATGAATCTCATAGGCTATAATGGAGAATGGAAAAACATCCAAAAATTTTCCCCATCAAGAGTGTACCATTCAGTGTGATATTAAAAATACATCTTATCCAACCCTAAACCCAACCCCAATATTCACCCAAACATAAGTGTGTCCTGAACTCTAACCCTAACCCTAACCCTTACCATATGGGCCCATTCATTCTAATGAATCTCATAGGCTATAATGGAGAATGGAAAAACATCCAAAATTTTTCCCCATCAAGAGTGTACCATTCAGTGTGATATTAAAAATACATCTTATCCAACCCTAAACCCAACCCCAATATTCACCCAAACATAAGTGTGTCCTGAACTCTAACCCTAACCCTAACCCTTACCATATGGGCCCATTCATTCTAATGAATCTCATAGGCTATAATGGAGAATGGAAAAACATCCAAAATTTTTCCCCATCAAGAGTGTACCATTCAGTGTGATATTAAAAATACATCTTATCCAACCCTAAACCCAACCCCAATATTCACCCAAACATAAGTGTGTCCTGAACTCTAACCCTAACCCTAACCCTTACCATATGGGCCCATTCATTCTAGTGAATCTCATAGGCTATAATGGAGAATGGAAAAACATCCAAAATTTTTCCCCATCAAGAGTGTACCATTCAGTGTGATATTAAAAATACATCTTATCCAACCCTAAACCCAACCCCAATATTCACCCAAACATAAGTGTGTCCTGATCTCTAACCCTAACCCTTACCATATGGGCCCATTCATTCTAATGAATCTCATAGGCTATAATGGAGAATGGAAAAACATCCAAAATTTTTCCCCATCAAGAGTGTACCATTCAGTGTGATATTAAAAATACATCTTATCCAACCCTAAACCCAACCCCAATATTCACCCAAACATAAGTGTGTCCTGAACTCTAACCCTAACCCTAACCCTTACCATATGGGCCCATTCATTCTAATGAATCTCATAGGCTATAATGGAGAATGGAAAAACATCCAAAATTTTTCCCCATCAAGAGTGTACCATTCAGTGTGATATTAAAAATACATCTTATCCAACCCTAAACCCAACCCCAATATTCACCCAAACATAAGTGTGTCCTGAACTCTAACCCTAACCCCTAACCCTTACCATATGGGCCCATTCATTCTAATGAATCTCATAGGCTATAATGGAGAATGGAAAAACATCCAAAATTTTTCCCCATCAAGAGTGTACCATTCAGTGTGCTATTAAAAATACATCTTATCCAACCCTAAACCCAACCCCAATATTCACCCAAACATAAGTGTGTCCTGAACCCTAACCCTAACCCTTACCATATGGGCCCATTCATTCTAATGAATCTCATAGGCTATAATGGAGAATGGAAAAACATCCAAAATTTTTCCCCATCAAGAGTGTACCATTCAGTGTGATATTAAAAATACATCTTATCCAACCCTAAACCCAACCCCAATATTCACCCAAACATAAGTGTGTCCTGAACTCTAACCCTAACCCTTACCATATGGGCCCATTCATTCTAATGAATCTCATAGGCTATAATGGAGAATGGAAAAACATCCAAAATTTTTCCCCATCAAGAGTGTACCATTCAGTGTGATATTAAAAATACATCTTATCCAACCCTAAACCCAACCCCAATATTCACCCAAACATAAGTGTGTCCTGAACTCTAACCTAACCCTAACCCTTACCATATGGGCCCATTCATTCTAATGAATCTCATAGGCTATAATGGAGAATGGAAAAACATCCAAAATTTTTCCCCATCAAGAGTGTACCATTCAGTGTGATATTAAAAATACATCTTATCCAACCCTAAACCCAACCCCAATATTCACCCAAACATAAGTGTGTCCTGAACTCTAACCCTAACCCTTACCATATGGGCCCATTCATTCTAATGAATCTCATAGGCTATAATGGAGAATGGAAAAACATCCAAAATTTTTCCCCATCAAGAGTGTACCATTCAGTGTGATATTAAAAATACATCTTATCCAACCCTAAACCCAACCCCAATATTCACCCAAACATAAGTGTGTCCTGAACTCTAACCCTAACCCTAACCCTTACCATATGGGCCCATTCATTCTAGTGAATCTCATAGGCTATAATGGAGAATGGAAAAACATCCAAAAATTTTCCCCATCAAGAGTGTACCATTCAGTGTGATATTAAAAATACATCTTATCCAACCCTAAACCAACCCCAATATTCACCCAAACATAAGTGTGTCCTGATCTCTAACCCTAACCCTTACCATATGGGCCCATTCATTCTAATGAATCTCATAGGCTATAATGGAGAATGGAAAAACATCCAAAAATTTTCCCCATCAAGAGTGTACCATTCAGTGTGATATTAAAAATACATCTTATCCAACCCTAAACCCAACCCCAATATTCACCCAAACATAAGTGTGTCCTGAACTCTAACCCTAACCCTAACCCTTACCATATGGGCCCATTCATTCTAATGAATCTCATAGGCTATAATGGAGAATGGAAAAACATCCAAAATTTTTCCCCATCAAGAGTGTACCATTCAGTGTGATATTAAAAATACATCTTATCCAACCCTAAACCCAACCCCAATATTCACCCAAACATAAGTGTGTCCTGAACTCTAACCCTAACCCTAACCCTTACCATATGGGCCCATTCATTCTAATGAATCTCATAGGCTATAATGGAGAATGGAAAAACATCCAAAATTTTTCCCCATCAAGAGTGTACCATTCAGTGTGATATTAAAAATACATCTTATCCAACCCTAAACCCAACCCCAATATTCACCCAAACATAAGTGTGTCCTGAACTCTAACCCTAACCCTAACCCTTACCATATGGGCCCATTCATTCTAGTGAATCTCATAGGCTATAATGGAGAATGGAAAAACATCCAAAATTTTTCCCCATCAAGAGTGTACCATTCAGTGTGATATTAAAAATACATCTTATCCAACCCTAAACCCAACCCCAATATTCACCCAAACATAAGTGTGTCCTGATCTCTAACCCTAACCCTTACCATATGGGCCCATTCATTCTAATGAATCTCATAGGCTATAATGGAGAATGGAAAAACATCCAAAATTTTTCCCCATCAAGAGTGTACCATTCAGTGTGATATTAAAAATACATCTTATCCAACCCTAAACCCAACCCCAATATTCACCCAAACATAAGTGTGTCCTGAACTCTAACCCTAACCCTAACCCTTACCATATGGGCCCATTCATTCTAATGAATCTCATAGGCTATAATGGAGAATGGAAAAACATCCAAAATTTTTCCCCATCAAGAGTGTACCATTCAGTGTGATATTAAAAATACATCTTATCCAACCCTAAACCCAACCCCAATATTCACCCAAACATAAGTGTGTCCTGAACTCTAACCCTAACCCTAACCCTTACCATATGGGCCCATTCATTCTAATGAATCTCATAGGCTATAATGGAGAATGGAAAAACATCCAAAATTTTTCCCCATCAAGAGTGTACCATTCAGTGTGCTATTAAAAATACATCTTATCCAACCCTAAACCCAACCCCAATATTCACCCAAACATAAGTGTGTCCTGAACTCTAACCCTAACCCTTACCATATGGGCCCATTCATTCTAATGAATCTCATAGGCTATAATGGAGAATGGAAAAACATCCAAAATTTTTCCCCATCAAGAGTGTACCATTCAGTGTGATATTAAAAATACATCTTATCCAACCCTAAACCCAACCCCAATATTCACCCAAACATAAGTGTGTCCTGAACTCTAACCCTAACCCTAACCCTTACCATATGGGCCCATTCATTCTAATGAATCTCATAGGCTATAATGGAGAATGGAAAAACATCCAAAATTTTTCCCCATCAAGAGTGTACCATTCAGTGTGATATTAAAAATACATCTTATCCAACCCTAAACCCAACCCCAATATTCACCCAAACATAAGTGTGTCCTGAACTCTAACCCTAACCCTTACCATATGGGCCCATTCATTCTAATGAATCTCATAGGCTATAATGGAGAATGGAAAAACATCCAAAAATTTTCCCCATCAAGAGTGTACCATTCAGTGTGATATTAAAAATACATCTTATCCAACCCTAAACCCAACCCCAATATTCACCCAAACATAAGTGTGTCCTGAACTCTAAACCTAACCCTAACCCTTACCATATGGGCCCATTCATTCTAATGAATCTCATAGGCTATAATGGAGAATGGAAAAACATCCAAAATTTTTCCCCATCAAGAGTGTACCATTCAGTGTGATATTAAAAATACATCTTACCCAACCCTAAAACAGACCCCAATTTTAAACCGAACATAAGTGTGTTCTGAACTCTAACCCTAACCCTAACCCTTACCATATGGGCCCATTCATTCTAATGAATCTCATAGGCTATAATGGAGAATGGAAAAACATCCAAAATTTTTCCCCATCAAGAGTGTACCATTCAGTGTGATATTAAAAATACATCTTATCCAACCCTAAACCCAACCCCAATATTCACCCAAACATAAGTGTGTCCTGAACTCTAACCCTAACCCTAACCCTAACCCTTACCATATGGGCCCATTCATTCTAATGAATCTCATAGGCTATAATGGAGAATGGAAAAACATCCAAAATTTTTCCCCATCAAGAGTGTACCATTCAGTGTGATATTAAAAATACATCTTATCCAACCCTAAACCCAACCCCAATATTCACCGAAACATAAGTGTGTCCTGAACTCTAACCCTAACCCTAACCCTTACCATATGGGCCCATTCATTCTAATGAATCTCATAGGCTATAATGGATAATGGAAAAACATCCAAAATTTTTCCCCATCAAGAGTGTACCATTCAGTGTGATATTAAAAATACATCTTATCCAACCCTAAACCCAACCCCAATATTCACCCAAACATAAGTGTGTCCTGAACTCTAACCCTAACCCTAACCCTTACCATATGGGCCCATTCATTCTAATGAATCTCATAGGCTATAATGGAGAATGGAAAAACATCCAAAATTTTTCCCCATCAAGAGTGTACCATTCAGTGTGATATTAAAAATACATCTTATCCAACCCTAAACCCAACCCCAATATTCACCCAAACATAAGTGTGTCCTGATCTCTAACCCTAACCCTTACCATATGGGCCCATTCATTCTAATGAATCTCATAGGCTATAATGGAGAATGGAAAAACATCCAAAAATTTTCCCCATCAAGAGTGTACCATTCAGTGTGATATTAAAAATACATCTTATCCAACCCTAAACCCAACCCCAATATTCACCCAAACATAAGTGTGTCCTGAACTCTAACCCTAACCCTAACCCTTACCATATGGGCCCATTCATTCTAATGAATCTCATAGGCTATAATGGAGAATGGAAAAACATCCAAAATTTTTCCCCATCAAGAGTGTACCATTCAGTGTGATATTAAAAATACATCTTATCCAACCCTAAACCCAACCCCAATATTCACCCAAACATAAGTGTGTCCTGAACTCTAACCCTAACCCTAACCCTTACCATATGGGCCCATTCATTCTAATGAATCTCATAGGCTATAATGGAGAATGGAAAAACATCCAAAATTTTTCCCCATCAAGAGTGTACCATTCAGTGTGATATTAAAAATACATCTTATCCAACCCTAAACCCAACCCCAATATTCACCCAAACATAAGTGTGTCCTGAACTCTAACCCTAACCCTAACCCTTACCATATGGGCCCATTCATTCTAGTGAATCTCATAGGCTATAATGGAGAATGGAAAAACATCCAAAATTTTTCCCCATCAAGAGTGTACCATTCAGTGTGATATTAAAAATACATCTTATCCAACCCTAAACCCAACCCCAATATTCACCCAAACATAAGTGTGTCCTGATCTCTAACCCTAACCCTTACCATATGGGCCCATTCATTCTAATGAATCTCATAGGCTATAATGGAGAATGGAAAAACATCCAAAAATTTTCCCCATCAAGAGTGTACCATTCAGTGTGATATTAAAAATACATCTTATCCAACCCTAAACCCAACCCCAATATTCACCCAAACATAAGTGTGTCCTGAACTCTAACCCTAACCCTAACCCTTACCATATGGGCCCATTCATTCTAATGAATCTCATAGGCTATAATGGAGAATGGAAAAACATCCAAAATTTTTCCCCATCAAGAGTGTACCATTCAGTGTGATATTAAAAATACATCTTATCCAACCCTAAACCCAACCCCAATATTCACCCAAACATAAGTGTGTCCTGAACTCTAACCCTAACCCTAACCCTTACCATATGGGCCCATTCATTCTAATGAATCTCATAGGCTATAATGGAGAATGGAAAAACATCCAAAAATTTTCCCCATCAAGAGTGTACCATTCAGTGTGATATTAAAAATACATCTTATCCAACCCTAAACCCATCCCCAATATTCACCCAAACATAAGTGTGTCCTGAACTCTAACCCTAACCCTTACCATATGGGCCCATTCATTCTAAAGAATCTCATAGGCTATAATGGAGAATGGAAAAACATCCAAAAATTTTCCCCATCAAGAATGTACCATTCAGTGTGATATTAAAAATACATCTTATCCAACCCTAAACCCAACCCCAATATTCACCCAAACATAAGTGTGTCCTGAACTCTAACCCTAACCCTAATCCTTACCATATGGGCCCATTCATTCTAATGAATCTCATAGGCTATAATGGAGAATGGAAAAACATCCAAAATTTTTCCCCATCAAGAGTGTACCATTCAGTGTGATATTAAAAATACATCTTACCCAACCCTAAAACAGACCCCAATTTTAAACCGAACATAAGTGTGTCCTGAACTCTAACCCTAACCCTAACCCTTACCATATGGGCCCATTCATTCTAATGAATCTCATAGGCTATAATGGAGAATGGAAAAACATCCAAAATTTTTCCCCATCAAGAGTGTACCATTCAGTGTGATATTAAAAATACATCTTATCCAACCCTAAACCCAACCCCAATATTCACCGAAACATAAGTGTGTCCTGAACTCTAACCCTAACCCTAACCCTTACCATATGGGCCCATTCATTCTAATGAATCTCATAGGCTATAATGGAGAATGGAAAAACATCCAAAATTTTTCCCCATCAAGAGTGTACCATTCAGTGTGATATTAAAAATACATCTTATCCAACCCTAAACCCAAACCCAATATTCACCCAAACATAAGTGTGTCCTGAACTCTAACCCTAACCCTAACCCTTACCATATGGGCCCATTCATTCTAATGAATCTCATAGGCTATAATGGAGAATGGAAAAACATCCAAAATTTTTCCCCATCAAGAGTGTACCATTCAGTGTGATATTAAAAATACATCTTATCCAACCCTAAACCCAACCCCAATATTCACCCAAACATAAGTGTGTCCTGAACTCTAACCCTAACCCTAACCCTTACCATATGGGCCCATTCATTCTAATGAATCTCATAGGCTATAATGGAGAATGGAAAAACATCCAAAATTTTTCCCCATCAAGAGTGTACCATTCAGTGTGATATTAAAAATACATCTTATCCAACCCTAAACCCAACCCCAATATTCACCCAAACATAAGTGTGTCCTGAACTCTAACCCTAACCCTTACCATATGGGCCCATTCATTCTAATGAATCTCATAGGCTATAATGGAGAATGGAAAAACATCCAAAATTTTTCCCCATCAAGAGTGTACCATTCAGTGTGATATTAAAAATACATCTTATCCAACCCTAAACCCAACCCCAATATTCACCTAAACATAAGTGTGTCCTGAACTCTAACCCTAACCCTAACCCTTACCATATGGGCCCATTCATTCTAATGAATCTCATAGGCTATAATGGAGAATGGAAAAACATCCAAAATTTTTCCCCATCAAGAGTGTACCATTCAGTGTGATATTAAAAATACATCTTATCCAACCCTAAACCCAACCCCAATATTCACCCAAACATAAGTGTGTCCTGAACTCTAACCCTAACCCTTACCATATGGGCCCATTCATTCTAATGAATCTCATAGGCTATAATGGAGAATGGAAAAACATCCAAAAATTTTCCCCATCAAGAGTGTACCATTCAGTGTGATATTAAAAATACATCTTATCCAACCCTAAACCCAACCCCAATATTCACCCAAACATAAGTGTGTCCTGAACTCTAAACCTAACCCTAACCCTTACCATATGGGCCCATTCATTCTAATGAATCTCATAGGCTATAATGGAGAATGGAAAAACATCCAAAATTTTTCCCCATCAAGAGTGTACCATTCAGTGTGATATTAAAAATACATCTTTTTTTTTCTTTTTTTTTTCTTTTTTTTAAATTTCAAGAAGTTTATTACACCCAAGTGAAAATAGACAAACAATACATAAAAACATACAAAAAAAAAAAGAAAAAACTAACAACCACACCTACATATAACACACAAGTCATACAGGTCGAAACATCTTGCTTCCCTCCACCTCCCATGCATTCTCTCAGTCACCCCTGGGGTGATCAGAGACATACTGTTTCCTTTTCAGTTATTCCCATGTCAATCCTTTACTTTTAACCCAAGAATAAATTGGTTCCCAACTCTCTTTACATTTCAATAAATTTCCATTTCTTATTCTAGTAGTCATAAGATCTAGTTCTGCAGCTTCAATAAGTTTAGCCATAAATTCTTCCATGGAGGGGGTTTGGGGTGTTTTCCAATATTTAGCAAACAATATTCTCGCGGTGGTAACAATGTACATTAGTGACTTAATTATGCTGAGAGGGAAATCTTCTCTACACACATTTAAAAGATATAATTCCGGTGAATGAGGTATCTTAACTTTTAGAATTTTTTGAGCCCAAATATTAATTAATGCCCAGTATTTTTTAGCATGCTCGCATCTCCACCAAATATGTATTAATGAGCCCTTAGTCTTTTTACATTTCCAGCATTTGTTGGAATAGCTGGGATATATTTTGGCTAGGCGGTCAGGGGTTAGGTACCAGCGATGGATCATTTTGTACAAGTTTTCTTTGTACAGGGCCGGCAAGGTTAACTTCACGTTCCGTTTCCATATTTTCTCCCAATCGTCTAAAGTCAAGTTAAGGTCCATATCTCTTAGCCATTTTATCCATGATTCCTTGACCACCTCCTCCTGCATTTTTTCTCCCAATAGCCATTCATATATTTTGGAGATTAGTTTTTGGTCTGTCTGAATAATTTGATCCAGGTCATTCAGTTTCTTGGGAAATCCTCTTTCTTTATCTTTTTGATAGCAGGATTGTATCTGACACTTCAGCCACCAATCTATTGAAGTCATTTCTTCCATTCTTAGGTTATTTTGTTTATCTAGTAGACTTTGGTAGTCAGTTGATTTATTCCATTCATAGATATTTGGATGGGTATGAGCCTCAACTGGTGAGACCCATAGTGGGGTATAAAGGTAAAATTTCCTAATTTCCATCCAGACTCTGTAAAGGGATCTTCTTATCTCATGCCTCCAAAATGGACTGTTAGGGGGAGGGTTCTGATACCAGAGATATCCATGCCATCCTTTTCCCAACCCTGCCCCCTCAATAATCAACATTCTCTTATCCTCCAGTACAAACCACTCTTTCAACCAGACAATACGACAAGCCTTATGATATAAGGTCCATTCTGGTAAGGCGAGACCCCCTCTGAGTTTACTATCTTGGAGGACTTTTAGTCGGATTCTAGGCTTTTTTTTCTGCCAGATGAAAACTGAAATAATTTTATTGATCCGTTGAAAAAAGGACTTCGAAAGCGTTATTGGAATCATCTGAAATAGAAACAAGATTCTTGGTAATATGTTCATTTTTATGGTTGCTATCCTGCCCAAAAGTGAAATATGCAAATCTTGCCATCTGTTTAAGTCTTCTTGAATTTCTTTTATCAGTTTCTCATAATTATCTCGATATAGGTTTTTGAGCTCATTCGTCATTTGGATTCCCAAATATCTTATTTTCTTTCCATGCACAAATTCTGATTGGGTTTCAAATTGGTTTATTTGTTCTTTATTCATATTTTTCGTAAAAAATTTCGTTTTCTGCACGTTGATCTTAAGACCCGATACTTGTCCATACTGTTTAAATGTTTCTTTAAATTGACCAATAGATGAATTTGGATCTTCTAAGATACATAGCATATCGTCCGCAAAAGCTCTAATCTTCAACTCCTCTCCCCTGATTCGGATACCCTTTATTTTATCCTCCTCTCTTATTCTTTGCAGTAAAAGCTCTAATGTTAGAATAAATAGTAGTGGGGATAAGGGGCAGCCTTGTCTTGTACCTTGAGCTATATCAATCATTTCTGTTTTGGTGCTGTTAAAACTGATCTTTGCGTTTTGTGTCGTATATATAGATTCCACCAATTTACAAAAATTTCTTCCGCATCCTACCGCTTCCAATGATTTCAAAATAAACTTCCAATTCACGTTGTCGAAGGCCTTTTCAGCGTCCACGAATATTAATGCTACTTGCTTCTCAGGGTGTTCTTTGTAGTATTCAATGACATTCATTAGAAATCTTACATTTTGCCGCATTTGTCTCCCTGGGACAAATCCAGTTTGGTCTTCATGTATAACAGCACTAATAACTTTCTTAAATCTGTTCGCCAGTACCGTAGCAAAAATTTTGTAATCGCTATTTAGTAAGGAGATAGGCCTGTAATTTCTAATCTCCGTTGAATCGGTACCTTCTTTATGTATCAATGTGATAAGGGCCTCTTTCCAAGATGTGGGAATTTCATGTTGATTTTGTATGTCTTCAATAACTTTCTTATATGGAATAAGGGTTTCTTCTTCAAAAGTCTTGTAAAATTCAATAGGAAGGCCATCTGGTCCTGGTGCTTTGTTTGGTTTCTGTTGGTTCATTGCCTCTACGATTTCGTGCATAGTAATTGGAACTTCCAATTTCTCTCTTTGTTCTTCTGTTAGCTGTTTTAATTTAGATTTCAAAGTATATTCTTGCTGTAACTGGTTGGAGATCTCTTGACCTTTGTATAAATTTTGGTAAAAATTTTGGATTATTTTTTTCATCTGATTCATTTGTGTTGTCTCCTTCCCTTCTCCATCTCTAAGGGACTTTATAATTTTTTTACTTCTTTCTTTTTTAAGCTTATATGCTAACCATCTGCTAGCTTTGTTCGCACTCTCAAAGTGGACTTGCTTCATCCATTTTATCTTCTTTTCCACTTCATCCATAAGTAATAAGTTAATTTGGTGTTGAATGGCCAGAATCTTAAGTTTTATCTCCTTCATGTTCTTCATCTTTAACTGTTTTTCTTGTTCATTTAATTTTTGAACTAGGTCTTTGTAGGACTTCAGACGTTCTTTTTTCCTACCCGCTGTGTATCTTATAGCAATCCCACGGAGGAAGGCTTTAAAGGCGTCCCAAACAGTAAACATACTAGTGTCCTTAGTTAAATTAAATTGGAAAAATTCTCTTATTTCCCTCTTAGTTGTTTCCAGAAATTTTGTCTCCTTCAAAATTTGCAAATTAAGAGTCCAACGAAAATTTTTCGGGGGTCCTAATAAGTTGATCTGAATTGGACTATGATCCGCAAAAGTTCTGGGTAAGATGTCCACTTGTGTAACTGACAGCATTGACTCAGCGGATAGCCAACACATGTCAATTCTCGACCAGCATTTGTGTACCGAAGAATAATAGGTGTAATCTTTCGTTAAAGGATTCTTAGTCCTCCATACATCCAACAGGTTAAACTCATCTGCTAATTTCAAAAATTCTTTCGGTAATCCACTTCGCAGCTTCCTTTTTTTAATTTCTTCAAATTTCTTATCTTTTTCTGTGTCGAACACCGCATTAAAGTCTCCAATAATACAACAATTTTTCGGTTCAATTTCCGTCAGTTTTTCATGTAGAGTTTTGTAAAATTTTCCCAAGTTTTCATTAGGGGCATAAATGTTCACTAATATCAGTTTGTTGCCACAATGATCTATCTCCACTATTAGCATTCTTCCCTTGTTATCTGAATATAAACAGTTTGATTGAATGGATTTAGGCACGTATATGGTAACCCCTTTCCTTTTTTTTTCCGGATCAGATGAATGGTATAGAGTGCCTAACTTCGCATTTTGTAGGTATTTTACATCTTTTTCTTGGATATGCGTCTCCTGTAGACAGATTATTGCAGAGGCGGTCTTTTTTAGTTGCTGGAAAATCCTTCTTCTCTTGCCCGGTTCATTTAGACCGTTGACATTAATTGATATTATTTGTACTTCAGTCTTGGTATTCATTTTAGCAAGTCTACACTATCTGCCTTAACTTTGGATAATTTTTTGGTTAGCGTCCTTGTCTTTACTCTTTTGTTCTGGAACTTCTGCCCAATTTCCTCTTCCACTTTGCTTGAGTCCTCTTCTTCTTCTTGGTCTTCTTGCTCGTCCCCCGTTTCGGATTCCCGGCTACTTGGGTCTACGTACTGAACCCAGAATTCCTCTAGTTTTTCCAGTGAGGTTATGTTCTGTCTTTTTGTATGGTATGTAAAGAACATCCCTTCTGGCACCAACCATTTAAATTGCACTGAGCGTCGCGTCAGCCACATTGCTAATTTTCGATATTTGGCTCTACGTTGCCGAACTTCCCAGGGAACTTCCTTCAACACCTTGATATTAGTCTCCTTCCACTTCAGTTCCCGATCTTTAGTCTTTTTAAGGATTCTTTCGCATGTTGCAAGGCGGGTGAATTTAACTTGTACTTCTCTTGCTAATTTATACTTCCTCGTATAATTGGAGGAGACTCTTTTCACCCACTCAATATCTCTCCTTCCTTCTTCCAGCCACTCTTCATCTTCAAAGGTTAACAATTCTATAATCTTCTCTGTTAAATTTTCACCTTTTTCTTCTGGCAAGTTTTGAAAGCGTAATATATACGCTGCCTTCTCCACCTCAAGTTTTATTACCCTTTCCTCGAGTTGAGCCACACTTTCTTTGTTTCCTCTCGCAATATTGGATACTTCTTTCTCTTTTTCCACAATTTTATCTACCTTAGCAGTCAAACAATGAATCTGTTGGGTATTCCCTAATAATTGTTTTTGGAATTCTTCAAGTTGTTTGTTCGTTTTTGTTATCTGTCCCATTAAGTCAGTTTTCATATTTTCTAGTGCCTCTTGATTTTGCCTAAAACCCTCCATCACAATGCTCTGCAGCTTTTCAATAGCCTCTTGATTTGTTACCTCTGGTGTTTTTTTACCCCCTCCTGTCGCTGGGGTAGGAGAAGGAGTACCTTGCCCAAATTTTTTTGGACCCATTTCTGTTCCACAAGGGCTTTCAGAGTAGCTAGCTTAATTATTAAATGTTAGGCTATGTTAGTTGGACAATTGGTTCCACCAGATTCTCTAACTCTTATATAAAATTCAAACCATTCAATTCATTAATACCTTAGTTCATTAATTAAACCCAACAATTTATCTGCACCTTAACTGGTTATCAACCCCTTAACTCATTACATTAAACAATCAAGGTTTCAAGTTAATTGGTACAGTCCTCCTAGTTTCCTACTATATGGTTCACTAATACAGTAAAGTTTTCAATAAGTAACACAATACCTTAATCTCTCAGAAGCTCTATTCAATAACAGTTACTTTCCTTGATACACCAGTTATATATTATCCTTCTTACCACTATACAGCAAATTTACTAACCACAGCAATCTTCAGTTCTTTGTCAATCAGTTCAATTTCTTATCTATAATTTGTCCTACAGTCTTACAGTCTTACAGTCAGGTCCTCTTCTATTCACTCCAGTCACTCTCTCTATCCCCCTCCTTTCTCTTCCTCTTCCCTCGTTCTTCTTTTCCCACACCGCAGTTCCTTCTTCTATACTTCCTTTGTTCCTTCTTCTTTTCTTCTTTTCTTCTCTTCCTCTTCCCCTCTACTGTTTGGTATTAGTTTTTGTTAATTCTCAGTCCCCGAGTTAATCCAGAAAGCCTCCAAGCAGTTTTCAAAAAACCCATCTTCAGCGGGGAGACAGCCGCGGCGCAACCGCCGCTAAAAACCTCTCCCCACCCTTTGCAAATTGTACACCTCCAAGGTCTTTTATATAACTTCTCTTTAACACCGTTCTAAGCTGTTCACCAGGTCTCAAAACCCATACCTATTCACTCTCCACACAGACGCCATTCTTTTCCCTTCTCTTACTTTCACTTTCAAGCCACATGGCAATTTCAAACGACTTCCCTTTTTCTTTCTCCTTCTCTCTCTTCTTCTTTGTACCTTCTTTCCACTCGACCACTACTGTTAATACTATGTTGTTAACTGCAAGTCACTGTAGTCCAAATTATTAGATAATCAAAATTCTAGTCTCTCGGGCTGCACAGTTCAATCTCTCCCGTCACAGCCACAGCCGCGGTCGCTGTCCGCCATTGATTTTCTCTCCGCTCGCCTTTTCTTCAACTTGCCCGCTCCCCCTTACTGTAAGCGTCTCAGTTTCCCTCCTTCTTTCAATCTTTTTATTTCTTTCCCTCGGCACAGTTTATCGTGGACTTCCCTCCACCTCAGCCCACCACAGTCTCGTACCTGTTTGTTTCGTGCTGTTATTTTCTTGCTTTTCTCCCCGCTTCCCTCCGCTTCTCTCCGCTCTCCGCCGCTGTCCGTTCTCCGTATTTTTTTTTTTTTCTTTGCCGCCGCCAGCGGCTAGAACTCCAGCGCCAATACAAGTTAGCAAGAGCTGGGATTTCAGTTTAGTTTAGTCCTTTTTTTGTTCTTTGAAAGGAATGAATCTGTTGTCTCCTTTCACTCCTTGTCCGGTGGCCCGGTTGATCGCTGAAGCGTCGCTGAAGCATCGGCTACAGGGACAGCTAAGGTTGAAAAGAGGAGCCTCCGCTCCCCCCCCCAAACCCCAGAAGCTCCCCAAACTTCGATGTGGCTTCCGCCACTTCTTAAGGTGGTGCTCCCCGGTGGAGAGCCCCCCTCAAATGCTCAGCAAACTGAGTCGTTTCCCGAGACTCGGGAAAAGCCGCTCAGCCGCACCACGCCATTACCGGAAGTCGACCCTCTATTAAAAATAGATCTTACCCAACCCTAAAACAGACCCCAATTTTAAACCGAACATAAGTGTGTTCTGAACTCTAACCCTAACCCTAACCCTTACCATATGGGCCCATTCATTCTAATGAATCTCATAGGCTATAATGGAGAATGGAAAAACATCCAAAATTTTTCCCCATCAAGAGTGTACCATTCAGTGTGATATTAAAAATACATCTTATCCAACCCTAAACCCAACCCCAATATTCACCCAAACATAAGTGTGTCCTGAACTCTAACCCTAACCCTAACCCTTACCATATGGGCCCATTCATTCTAATGAATCTCATAGGCTATAATGGAGAATGGAAAAACATCCAAAATTTTTCCCCATCAAGAGTGTACCATTCAGTGTGATATTAAAAATACATCTTATCCAACCCTAAACCCAACCCCAATATTCACCCAAACATAAGTGTGTCCTGAACTCTAACCCTAACCCTAACCCTTACCATATGGGCCCATTCATTCTAATGAATCTCATAGGCTATAATGGAGAATGGAAAAACATCCAAAATTTTTCCCCATCAAGAGTGTACCATTCAGTGTGATATTAAAAATACATCTTATCCAACCCTAAACCCAACCCCAATATTCACCCAAACATAAGTGTGTCCTGAACTCTAACCCTAACCCTTACCATATGGGCCCATTCATTCTAATGAATCTCATAGGCTATAATGGAGAATGGAAAAACATCCAAAATTTTTCCCCATCAAGAGTGTACCATTCAGTGTGATATTAAAAATACATCTTATCCAACCCTAAACCCAACCCCAATATTCACCCAAACATAAGTGTGTCCTGAACTCTAACCCTAACCCTAACCCTTACCATATGGGCCCATTCATTCTAATGAATCTCATAGGCTATAATGGAGAATGGAAAAACATCCAAAATTTTTCCCCATCAAGAGTGTACCATTCAGTGTGATATTAAAAATACATCTTATCCAACCCTAAACCCAACCCCAATATTCACCCAAACATAAGTGTGTCCTGAACTCTAACCCTAACCCTAACCCTTACCATATGGGCCCATTCATTCTAATGAATCTCATAGGCTATAATGGAGAATGGAAAAACATCCAAAATTTTTCCCCATCAAGAGTGTACCATTCAGTGTGATATTAAAAATACATCTTATCCAACCCTAAACCCAACCCCAATATTCACCCAAACATAAGTGTGTCCTGAACTCTAACCCTAACCCTAACCCTTACCATATGGGCCCATTCATTCTAATGAATCTCATAGGCTATAATGGAGAATGGAAAAACATCCAAAATTTTTCCCCATCAAGAGTGTACCATTCAGTGTGATATTAAAAATACATCTTATCCAACCCTAAACCCAACCCCAATATTCACCCAAACATAAGTGTGTCCTGAACTCTAACCCTAACCCTAACCCTTACCATATGGGCCCATTCATTCTAATGAATCTCATAGGCTATAATGGAGAATGGAAAAACATCCAAAATTTTTCCCCATCAAGAGTGTACCATTCAGTGTGATATTAAAAATACATCTTATCCAACCCTAAACCCAACCCCAATATTCACCCAAACATAAGTGTGTCCTGAACTCTAACCCTAACCCTTACCATATGGGCCCATTCATTCTAATGAATCTCATAGGCTATAATGGAGAATGGAAAAACATCCAAAATTTTTCCCCATCAAGAGTGTACCATTCAGTGTGATATTAAAAATACATCTTATCCAACCCTAAACCCAACCCCAATATTCACCCAAACATAAGTGTGTCCTGAACTCTAACCCTAACCCTAACCCTTACCATATGGGCCCATTCATTCTAATGAATCTCATAGGCTATAATGGAGAATGGAAAAACATCCAAAATTTTTCCCCATCAAGAGTGTACCATTCAGTGTGATATTAAAAATACATCTTATCCAACCCTAAACCCAACCCCAATATTCACCCAAACATAAGTGTGTCCTGAACTCTAACCCTAACCCTAACCCTTACCATATGGGCCCATTCATTCTAATGAATCTCATAGGCTATAATGGAGAATGGAAAAACATCCAAAATTTTTTCCCCATCAAGAGTGTACCATTCAGTGTGATATTAAAAATACATCTTATCCAACCCTAAACCCAACCCCAATATTCACCCAAACATAAGTGTGTCCTGAACTCTAACCCTAACCCTTACCATATGGGCCCATTCATTCTAATAAATCTCATAGGCTATAATGGAGAATGGAAAAACATCCAAAAATTTTCCCCATCAAGAGTGTACCATTCAGTGTGATATTAAAAATACATCTTACCCAACCCTAAAACAGACCCCAATTTTAAACCGAACATAAGTGTGTCCTGAACTCTAACCCTAACCCTAACCCTTACCATATGGGCCCATTCATTCTAATGAATCTCATAGGCTATAATGGAGAATGGAAAAACATCCAAAATTTTTCCCCATCAAGAGTGTACCATTCAGTGTGATATTAAAAATACATCTTACCCAACCCTAAAACAGACCCCAATTTTAAACCGAACATAAGTGTGTCCTGAACTCTAACCCTAACCCTAACCCTTACCATATGGGCCCATTCATTCTAATGAATCTCATAGGCTATAATGGAGAATGGAAAAACATCCAAAATTTTTCCCCATCAAGAGTGTACCATTCAGTGTGATATTAAAAATACATCTTATCCAACCCTAAACCCAACCCCAATATTCACCCAAACATAAGTGTGTCCTGAACTCTAACCCTAACCCTAACCCTTACCATATGGGCCCATTCATTCTAATGAATCTCATAGGCTATAATGGAGAATGGAAAAACATCCCAAATTTTTCCCCATCAAGAGTGTACCATTCAGTGTGATATTAAAAATACATCTTATCCAACCCTAAACCCAACCCCAATATTCACCCAAACATAAGTGTGTCCTGAACTCTAACCCTAACCCTAACCCTTACCATATGGGCCCATTCATTCTAATGAATCTCATAGGCTATAATGGAGAATGGAAAAACATCCAAAATTTTTCCCCATCAAGAGTGTACCATTCAGTGTGATATTAAAAATACATCTTATCCAACCCTAAACCCAACCCCAATATTCACCCAAACATAAGTGTGTCCTGAACTCTAACCCTAACCCTAACCCTTACCATATGGGCCCATTCATTCTAATGAATCTCATAGGCTATAATGGAGAATGGAAAAACATCCAAAATTTTTCCCCATCAAGAGTGTACCATTCAGTGTGATATTAAAAATAAATCTTATCCAACCCTAAACCCAACCCCAATATTCACCCAAACATAAGTGTGTCCTGAACTCTAACCCTAACCCAAACCCTTACCATATGGGCCCATTCATTCTAATGAATCTCATAGGCTATAATGGAGAATGGAAAAACATCCAAAATTTTCCCCCATCAAGAGTGTACCATTCAGTGTGATATTAAAAATACATCTTATCCAACCCTAAACCCAACCCCAATATTCACCCAAACATAAGTGTGTCCTGAACTCTAACCCTAACCCTAACCCTTACCATATGGGCCCATTCATTCTAATGAATCTCATAGGCTATAATGGAGAATGGAAAAACATCCAAAATTTTTCCCCATCAAGAGTGTACCATTCAGTGTGATATTAAAAATACATCTTATCCAACCCTAAACCCAACCCCAATATTCACCCAAACATAAGTGTGTCCTGAACTCTAACCCTAACCCTAACCCTTACCATATGGGCCCATTCATTCTAATGAATCTCATAGGCTATAATGGAGAATGGAAAAACATCCAAAATTTTTCCCCATCAAGTGTGTACCATTCAGTGTGATATTAAAAATACATCTTATCCAACCCTAAACCCAACCCCAATATTCACCCAAACATAAGTGTGTCCTGAACTCTAACCCTAACCCTTACCATATGGGCCCATTCATTCTAACGAATCTCATAGGCTATAATGGAGAATGGAAAAACATCCAAAAATTTTCCCCATCAAGAGTGTACCATTCAGTGTGATATTAAAAATACATCTTATCCAACCCTAAACCCAACCCCAATATTCACCCAAACATAAGTGTGTCCTGAACTCTAAACCTAACCCTAACCCTTACCATATGGGCCCATTCATTCTAATGAATCTCATAGGCTATAATGGAGAATGGAAAAACATCCAAAAATTTTCCCCATCAAGAGTGTACCATTCAGAGTGATATTAAAAATACATCTTATCCAACCCTAAACCCAACCCCAATATTCACCCAAACATAAGTGTGTCCTGAACTCTAAACCTAACCCTAACCCTTACCATATGGGCCCATTCATTCTAATGAATCTCATAGGCCTATAATGGAGAATGGAAAAACATCCAAAATTTTTCCCCATCAATAGTGTACCATTCAGTGTGATATTAAAATTACATCTTATCCAACCCTAAACCCAACCCCAATATTCACCCAAACATAAGTGTGTCCTGAACTCTAACCCTAACCCTAACCCTTACCATATGGGCCCATTCATTCTAATGAATCTCATAGGCTATAATGGAGAATGGAAAAACATCCAAAATTTTTCCCCATCAAGAGTGTACCATTCAGTGTGATATTAAAATTACATCTTATCCAACCCTAAACCCAACCCCAATATTCACCCAAACATAAGTGTGTCCTGAACTCTAACCCTAACCCTAACCCTTACCATATGGGCCCATTCATTCTAATGAATCTCATAGGCTATAATGGAGAATGGAAAAACATCCAAAATTTTTCCCCATCAAGAGTGTACCATTCAGTGTGATATTAAAAATACATCTTATCCAACCCTAAACCCAACCCCAATATTCACCCAAACATAAGTGTGTCCTGAACTCTAACCCTAACCCTTACCATATGGGCCCATTCATTCTAATGAATCTCATAGGCTATAATGGAGAATGGAAAAACATCCAAAATTTTTCCCCATCAAGAGTGTACCATTCAGTGTGATATTAAAAATACATCTTATCCAACCCTAAACCCAACCCCAATATTCACCCAAACATAAGTGTGTCCTGAACTCTAACCCTAACCCTAACCCTTACCATATGGGCCCATTCATTCTAATGAATCTCATAGGCTATAATGGAGAATGGAAAAACATCCAAATTTTTCCCCATCAAGAGTGTACCATTCAGTGTGATATTAAAAATACATCTTATCCAACCCTAAACCCAACCCCAATATTCACCCAAACATAAGTGTGTCCTGAACTCTAACCCTAACCCTAACCCTTACCATATGGGCCCATTCATTCTAGTGAATCTCATAGGCTATAATGGAGAATGGAAAAACATCCAAAATTTTTCCCCATCAAGAGTGTACCATTCAGTGTGATATTAAAAATACATCTTATCCAACCCTAAACCCAACCCCAATATTCACCCAAACATAAGTGTGTCCTGAACTCTAAACCTAACCCTAACCCTTACCATATGGGCCCATTCATTCTAATGAATCTCATAGGCTATAATGGAGAATGGAAAAACATCCAAAATTTTCCCCATCAAGAGTGTACCATTCAGAGTGATATTAAAAATACATCTTATCCAACCCTAAACCCAACCCCAATATTCACCCAAACATAAGTGTGTCCTGAACTCTAAACCTAACCCCTAACCCTTACCATATGGGCCCATTCATTCTAATGAATCTCATAGGCTATAATGGAGAATGGAAAAACATCCAAAATTTTTCCCCATCAAGAGTGTACCATTCAGTGTGATATTAAAAATACATCTTACCCAACCCTAAAACAGACTCCAATTTTAACCCGAACATAAGTGTGTCCTGAACTCTAACCCTAACCCTAACCCTTACCATATGGGCCCATTCATTCTAATGAATCTCATAGGCTATAATGGAGAATGGAAAAACATCCAAAATTTTTCCCCATCAAGAGTGTACCATTCAGTGTGATATTAAAATTACATCTTATCCAACCCTAAACCCAACCCCAATATTCACCCAAACATAAGTGTGTCCTGAACTCTAACCCTAACCCTAACCCTTACCATATGGGCCCATTCATTCTAATGAATCTCATAGGCTATAATGGAGAATGGAAAAACATCCAAATTTTTCCCCATCAAGAGTGTACCATTCAGTGTGATATTAAAAATAAATCTTATCCAACCCTAAACCCAACCCCAATATTCACCCAAACATAAGTGTGTCCTGAACTCTAACCCTACCCTAACCCTTACCATATGGGCCCATTCATTCTAATGAATCTCATAGGCTATAATGGAGAATGGAAAAACATCCAAATTTTTTCCCCATCAAGAGTGTACCATTCAGTGTGATATTAAAAATACATCTTATCCAACCCTAAACCCAACCCCAATATTCACCCAAACATAAGTGTGTCCTGAACTCTAACCCTAACCCTTACCATATGGGCCCATTCATTCTAATGAATCTCATAGGCTATAATGGAGAATGGAAAAACATCCAAAATTTTTCCCCATCAAGAGTGTACCATTCAGTGTGATATTAAAAATACATCTTATCCAACCCTAAACCCAACCCCAATATTCACCCAAACATAAGTGTGTCCCTGAACTCTAACCTAACCCTAACCCTTACCATATGGGCCCATTCATTCTAATGAATCTCATAGGCTATAATGGAGAATGGAAAAAACATCCAAAATTTTTCCCCATCAAGAGTGTACCATTCAGTGTGATATTAAAAATACATCTTATCCAACCCTAAACCCAACCCAATATTCACCCAAACATAAGTGTGTCCTGAACTCTAACCCTAACCCTACCTTACCATATGGGCCCATTCATTCTAGTGAATCTCATAGGCTATAATGGAGAATGGAAAAAACATCCAAAAATTTTCCCCATCAAGAGTGTACCATTCAGTGTGATATTAAAAATACATCTTATCCAACCCTAAACCCAACCCCAATATTCACCCAAACATAAGTGTGTCCTGAACTCTAACCCTAACCCTTACCATATGGGCCCATTCATTCTAATGAATCTCATAGGCTATAATGGAGAATGGAAAAACATCCAAAATTTTTCCCATCAAGTGTGTACCATTCAGTGTGATATTAAAAATACATCTTATCCAACCCTAAACCCAACCCCAATATTCACCCAAACATAACGTGTGTCCTGAACTCTAACCCTAACCCTTACCATATGGGCCCATTCATTCTAATGAATCTCATAGGCTATAATGGAGAATGGAAAAACATCCAAAAATTTTCCCCATCAAGAGTGTACCATTCAGTGTGATATTAAAAATACATCTTATCCAACCCTAAACCCAACCCCAATATTCACCCAAACATAAGTGTGTCCTGAACTCTAAACCTAACCCTAACCCTTACCATATGGGCCCATTCATTCTAATGAATCTCATAGGCTATAATGGAGAATGGAAAAAACATCCAAAAATTTTCCCCATCAAGAGTGTACCATTCAGAGTGATATTAAAAATACATCTTATCCAACCCTAAACCCAACCCCAATATTCACCCAAACATAAGTGTGTCGAACTATAAACCTAACCCTAACCCTTACCATATGGGCCCATTCATTCTAATGAATCTCATAGGCTATAATGGAGAATGGAAAAACATCCAAAATTTTTCCCCATCAAGAGTGTACCATTCAGTGTGATATTAAAAATACATCTTATCCAACCCTAAACCCAACCCCAATATTCACCCAAACATAAGTGTGTCCTGAACTCTAACCCTAACCCTAACCCTTACCATATGGGCCCATTCATTCTAATGAATCTCATAGGCTATAATGGAGAATGGAAAAACATCCAAAATTTTTCCCCATCAAGAGTGTACCATTCAGTGTGATATTAAAAATACATCTTATCCAACCCTAAACCCAACCCCAATATTCACCCAAACATAAGTGTGTCCTGAACTCTAACCCTAACCCTAACCCTTACCATATGGGCCCATTCATTCTAATGAATCTCATAGGCTATAATGGAGAATGGAAAAACATCCAAAATTTTTCCCCATCAAGAGTGTACCATTCAGTGTGATATTAAAAATAAATCTTATCCAACCCTAAACCCAACCCCAATATTCACCCAAACATAAGTGTGTCCTGAACTCTAACCCTAACCCAAACCCTTACCATATGGGCCCATTCATTCTAATGAATCTCATAGGCTATAATGGAGAATGGAAAAACATCCAAAATTTTCCCCCATCAAGAGTGTACCATTCAGTGTGATATTAAAAAATACATCTTATCCAACCCTAAACCCAACCCCAATATTCACCCAAACATAAGTGTGTCCTGAACTCTAACCCTAACCCTAACCCTTACCATATGGGCCCATTCATTCTAATGAATCTCATAGGCTATAATGGAGAATGGAAAAACATCCAAAATTTTTCCCCATCAAGAGTGTACCATTCAGTGTGATATTAAAAATACATCTTATCCAACCCTAAACCCAACCCCAATATTCACCCAAACATAAGTGTGTCCTGAACTCTAACCCTAACCCTAACCCTTACCATATGGGCCCATTCATTCTAATGAATCTCATAGGCTATAATGGAGAATGGAAAAACATCCAAAATTTTTCCCCATCAAGTGTGTACCATTCAGTGTGATATTAAAAATACATCTTATCCAACCCTAAACCCAACCCCAATATTCACCCAAACATAAGTGTGTCCTGAACTCTAACCCTAACCCTTACCATATGGGCCCATTCATTCTAACGAATCTCATAGGCTATAATGGAGAATGGAAAAACATCCAAAAATTTTCCCCATCAAGAGTGTACCATTCAGTGTGATATTAAAAATACATCTTATCCAACCCTAAACCCAACCCCAATATTCACCCAAACATAAGTGTGTCCTGAACTCTAAACCTAACCCTAACCCTTACCATATGGGCCCATTCATTCTAATGAATCTCATAGGCTATAATGGAGAATGGAAAAACATCCAAAATTTTCCCCATCAAGAGTGTACCATTCAGAGTGATATTAAAAATACATCTTATCCAACCCTAAACCCAACCCCAATATTCACCCAAACATAAGTGTGTCCTGAACTCTAAACCTAACCCTAACCCTTACCATATGGGCCCATTCATTCTAATGAATCTCATAGGCTATAATGGAGAATGGAAAAACATCCAAAATTTTTCCCCATCAATAGTGTACCATTCAGTGTGATATTAAAATTACATCTTATCCAACCCTAAACCCAACCCCAATATTCACCCAAACATAAGTGTGTCCTGAACTCTAACCCTAACCCTAACCCTTACCATATGGGCCCATTCATTCTAATGAATCTCATAGGCTATAATGGAGAATGGAAAAACATCCAAAATTTTTCCCCATCAAGAGTGTACCATTCAGTGTGATATTAAAATTACATCTTATCCAACCCTAAACCCAACCCCAATATTCACCCAAACATAAGTGTGTCCTGAACTCTAACCCTAACCCTAACCCTTACCATATGGGCCCATTCATTCTAATGAATCTCATAGGCTATAATGGAGAATGGAAAAACATCCAAAATTTTTCCCCATCAAGAGTGTACCATTCAGTGTGATATTAAAAATACATCTTATCCAACCCTAAACCCAACCCCAATATTCACCCAAACATAAGTGTGTCCTGAACTCTAACCCTAACCCTTACCATATGGGCCCATTCATTCTAATGAATCTCATAGGCTATAATGGAGAATGGAAAAACATCCAAAATTTTTCCCCATCAAGAGTGTACCATTCAGTGTGATATTAAAAATACATCTTATCCAACCCTAAACCCAACCCCAATATTCACCCAAACATAAGTGTGTCCTGAACTCTAACCCTAACCCTAACCCTTACCATATGGGCCCATTCATTCTAATGAATCTCATAGGCTATAATGGGAGAATGGAAAAACATCCAAAATTTTTCCCCATCAAGAGTGTACCATTCAGTGTGATATTAAAAATACATCTTATCCAACCCTAAACCCAACCCCAATATTCACCCAAACATAAGTGTGTCCCTGAACTCTAACCCTAACCCTAACCCTTACCATATGGGCCCATTCATTCTAGTGAATCTCATAGGCTATAATGGAGAATGGAAAAACATCCAAAATTTTTCCCCATCAAGAGTGTACCATTCAGTGTGATATTAAAAATACATCTTATCCAACCCTAAACCCAACCCCAATATTCACCCAAACATAAGTGTGTCCTGAACTCTAAACCTAACCCTAACCCTTACCATATGGGCCCATTCATTCTAATGAATCTCATAGGCTATAATGGAGAATGGAAAAACATCCAAAAATTTTCCCCATCAAGAGTGTACCATTCAGAGTGATATTAAAAATACATCTTATCCAACCCTAAACCCAACCCCAATATTCACCCAAACATAAGTGTGTCCTGAACTCTAAACCTAACCCTAACCCTTACCATATGGGCCCATTCATTCTAATGAATCTCATAGGCTATAATGGAGAATGGAAAAACATCCAAAATTTTTCCCCATCAAGAGTGTACCATTCAGTGTGATATTAAAAATACATCTTACCCAACCCTAAAACAGACTCCAATTTTAAACCGAACATAAGTGTGTCCTGAACTCTAACCCTAACCCTAACCCTTACCATATGGGCCCATTCATTCTAATGAATCTCATAGGCTATAATGGAGAATGGAAAAACATCCAAAATTTTTCCCCATCAAGAGTGTACCATTCAGTGTGATATTAAAATTACATCTTATCCAACCCTAAACCCAACCCCAATATTCACCCAAACATAAGTGTGTCCTGAACTCTAACCCTAACCCTAACCCTTACCATATGGGCCCATTCATTCTAATGAATCTCATAGGCTATAATGGAGAATGGAAAAACATCCAAAATTTTTCCCCATCAAGAGTGTACCATTCAGTGTGATATTAAAAATAAATCTTATCCAACCCTAAACCCAACCCCAATATTCACCCAAACATAAGTGTGTCCTGAACTCTAACCCTAACCCTAACCCTTACCATATGGGCCCATTCATTCTAATGAATCTCATAGGCTATAATGGAGAATGGAAAAACATCCAAATTTTTTCCCCATCAAGAGTGTACCATTCAGTGTGATATTAAAAATACATCTTATCCAACCCTAAACCCAACCCCAATATTCACCCAAACATAAGTGTGTCCTGAACTCTAACCCTAACCCTTACCATATGGGCCCATTCATTCTAATGAATCTCATAGGCTATAATGGAGAATGGAAAAACATCCAAAATTTTTCCCCATCAAGAGTGTACCATTCAGTGTGATATTAAAAATACATCTTATCCAACCCTAAACCCAACCCCAATATTCACCCAAACATAAGTGTGTCCTGAACTCTAACCCTAACCCTAACCCTTACCATATGGGCCCATTCATTCTAATGAATCTCATAGGCTATAATGGAGAATGGAAAAACATCCAAAATTTTTCCCCATCAAGAGTGTACCATTCAGTGTGATATTAAAAATACATCTTATCCAACCCTAAACCCAACCCCAATATTCACCCAAACATAAGTGTGTCCTGAACTCTAACCCTAACCCTAACCCTTACCATATGGGCCCATTCATTCTAGTGAATCTCATAGGCTATAATGGAGAATGGAAAAACATCCAAAATTTTTCCCCATCAAGAGTGTACCATTCAGTGTGATATTAAAAATACATCTTATCCAACCCTAAACCCAACCCCAATATTCACCCAAACATAAGTGTGTCCTGAACTCTAACCCCTAACCCTTACCATATGGGCCCATTCATTCTAATGAATCTCATAGGCTATAATGGAGAATGGAAAAACATCCAAAATTTTTCCCCATCAAGTGTGTACCATTCAGTGTGATATTAAAAATACATCTTATCCAACCCTAAACCCAACCCCAATATTCACCCAAACATAACTGTGTCCTGAACTCTAACCCTAACCCTTACCATATGGGCCCATTCATTCTAATGAATCTCATAGGCTATAATGGAGAATGGAAAAACATCCAAAAATTTTCCCCATCAAGAGTGTACCATTCAGTGTGATATTAAAAATACATCTTATCCAACCCTAAACCCAACCCCAATATTCACCCAAACATAAGTGTGTCCTGAACTCTAAACCTAACCCTAACCCTTACCATATGGGCCCATTCATTCTAATGAATCTCATAGGCTATAATGGAGAATGGAAAAACATCCAAAAATTTTCCCCATCAAGAGTGTACCATTCAGAGTGATATTAAAAATACATCTTATCCAACCCTAAACCCAACCCCAATATTCACCCAAACATAAGTGTGTCCTGAACTATAAACCT
Source organism: Heteronotia binoei (assembly GCF_032191835.1). Lineage (NCBI taxonomy): Eukaryota > Metazoa > Chordata > Lepidosauria > Squamata > Gekkonidae > Heteronotia > Heteronotia binoei. The sequence continues at coordinate 35,525 of NW_026800505.1, forward strand.
AACCCTAACCCTTACCATATGGGCCCATTCATTCTAATGAATCTCATAGGCTATAATGGAGAATGGAAAAACATCCAAAATTTTTCCCCATCAAGAGTGTACCATTCAGTGTGATATTAAAAATACATCTTACCCAACCCTAAAACAGACCCCAATTTTAAACCGAACATAAGTGTGTCCTGAACTCTAACCCTAACCCTAACCCTTACCATATGGGCCCATTCATTCTAATGAATCTCATAGGCTATAATGGAGAATGGAAAAACATCCAAAATTTTTCCCCATCAAGAGTGTACCATTCAGTGTGATATTAAAAATACATCTTATCCAACCCTAAACCCAACCCCAATATTCACCCAAACATAAGTGTGTCCTGAACTCTAACCCTAACCCTAACCCTTACCATATGGGCCCATTCATTCTAATGAATCTCATAGGCTATAATGGAGAATGGAAAAACATCCAAAATTTTTCCCCATCAAGAGTGTACCATTCAGTGTGATATTAAAAATACATCTTATCCAACCCTAAACCCAACCCCAATATTCACCCAAACATAAGTGTGTCCTGAACTCTAACCCTAACCCTAACCCTTACCATATGGGCCCATTCATTCTAGTGAATCTCATACGCTATAATAGAGAATGGAAAAACATCCAAAATTTTTCCCCATCAAGAGTGTACCATTCAGTGTGATATTAAAAATACATCTTATCCAACCCTAAACCCAACCCCAATATTCACCCAAACATAAGTGTGTCCTGAACTCTAACCCTAACCCTAACCCTTACCATATGGGCCCATTCATTCTAATGAATCTCATAGGCTATAATGGAGAATGGAAAAACATCCAAAATTTTTCCCCATCAAGAGTGTAGCATTCAGTGTGATATTAAAAATACATCTTACCCAACCCTAAAACAGACCCCAATTTTAAACCGAACATAAGTGTGTCCTGAACTCTAACCCTAACCCTAACCCTTACCATATGGGCCCATTCATTCTAATGAATCTCATAGGCTATAATGGAGAATGGAAAAACATCCAAAATTTTTCCCCATCAAGAGTGTACCATTCAGTGTGATATTAAAAATACATCTTATCCAACCCTAAACCCAACCCCAATATTCACCCAAACATAAGTGTGTCCTGAACTCTAACCCTAACCCTAACCCTTACCATATGGGCCCATTCATTCTAATGAATCTCATAGGCTATAATGGAGAATGGAAAAACATCCAAAAATTTTCCCCATCAAGAGTGTACCATTCAGTGTGATATTAAAAATACATCTTATCCAACCCTAAACCCAACCCCAATATTCACCCAAACATAAGTGTGTCCTGAACTCTAACCTAACCCTAACCCTTACCATATGGGCCCATTCATTCTAATGAATCTCATAGGCTATAATGGAGAATGGAAAAACATCCAAAAATTTTCCCCATCAAGAGTGTACCATTCAGAGTGATATTAAAAATACATCTTATCCAACCCTAAACCCAACCCCAATATTCACCCAAACATAAGTGTGTCCTGAACTCTAAACCTAACCCTAACCCTTACCATATGGGCCCATTCATTCTAATGAATCTCATAGGCTATAATGGAGAATGGAAAAACATCCAAAATTTTTCCCCATCAAGAGTGTACCATTCAGTGTGATATTAAAAATACATCTTACCCAACCCTAAAACAGACTCCAATTTTAAACCGAACATAAGTGTGTCCTGAACTCTAACCCTAACCCTAACCCTTACCATATGGGCCCATTCATTCTAATGAATCTCATAGGCTATAATGGAGAATGGAAAAACATCCAAAATTTTTCCCCATCAAGAGTGTACCATTCAGTGTGATATTAAAATTACATCTTATCCAACCCTAAACCCAACCCCAATATTCACCCAAACATAAGTGTGTCCTGAACTCTAACCCTAACCCTAACCCTTACCATATGGGCCCATTCATTCTAATGAATCTCATAGGCTATAATGGAGAATGGAAAAAACATCCAAAATTTTTCCCCATCAAGAGTGTACCATTCAGTGTGATATTAAAAATACATCTTATCCCAACCCTAAACCCAACCCCAATATTCACCCAAACATAAGTGTGTCCTGAACTCTAACCCTAACCCTTACCATATGGGCCCATTCATTCTAATGAATCTCATAGGCTATAATGGAGAATGGAAAAACATCCAAAATTTTTCCCCATCAAGAGTGTACCATTCAGTGTGATATTAAAAATACATCTTATCCAACCCTAAACCCAACCCCAATATTCACCCAAACATAAGTGTGTCCTGAACTCTAACCCTAACCCTAACCCTTACCATATGGGCCCATTCATTCTAATGAATCTCATAGGCTATAATGGAGAATGGAAAAACATCCAAAATTTTTCCCCATCAAGAGTGTACCATTCAGTGTGATATTAAAAATACATCTTATCCAACCCTAAACCCAACCCCAATATTCACCCAAACATAAGTGTGTCCTGAACTCTAACCCTAACCCTAACCCTTACCATATGGGCCCATTCATTCTAGTGAATCTCATAGGCTATAATGGAGAATGGAAAAACATCCAAAATTTTTCCCCATCAAGAGTGTACCATTCAGTGTGATATTAAAAATACATCTTATCCAACCCTAAACCCAACCCCAATATTCACCCAAACATAAGTGTGTCCTGAACTCTAACCTAACCCTAACCCTTACCATATGGGCCCATTCATTCTAATGAATCTCATAGGCTATAATGGAGAATGGAAAAACATCCAAAAATTTTCCCCATCAAGAGTGTACCATTCAGAGTGATATTAAAAATACATCTTATCCAACCCTAAACCCAACCCCAATATTCACCCAAACATAAGTGTGTCCTGAACTCTAACCCTAACCCTAACCCCTTACCATATGGGCCCATTCATTCTAATGAATCTCATAGGCTATAATGGAGAATGGAAAAACATCCAAAATTTTTCCCCATCAAGAGTGTACCATTCAGTGTGATATTAAAAATACATCTTACCCAACCCTAAAACAGACTCCAATTTTAAACCGAACATAAGTGTGTCCTGAACTCTAACCCTAACCCTAACCCTTACCATATGGGCCCATTCATTCTAATGAATCTCATAGGCTATAATGGAGAATGGAAAAACATCCAAAATTTTTCCCCATCAAGAGTGTACCATTCAGTGTGATATTAAAAATTACATCTTATCCAACCCTAAACCCAACCCCAATATTCACCCAAACATAAGTGTGTCCTGAACTCTAACCCTAACCCTAACCCTTACCATATGGGCCCATTCATTCTAATGAATCTCATAGGCTATAATGGAGAATGGAAAAACATCCAAAATTTTTCCCCATCAAGAGTGTACCATTCAGTGTGATATTAAAAATAAATCTTATCCAACCCTAAACCCAACCCCAATATTCACCCAAACATAAGTGTGTCCTGAACTCTAACCCTAACCCTAACCCTTACCATATGGGCCCATTCATTCTAATGAATCTCATAGGCTATAATGGAGAATGGAAAAACATCCAAAATTTTTCCCCATCAAGAGTGTACCATTCAGTGTGATATTAAAAATACATCTTATCCAACCCTAAACCCAACCCAATATTCACCCAAACATAAGTGTGTCCTGAACTCTAACCCTAACCCTAACCCTTACCATATGGGCCCATTCATTCTAATGAATCTCATAGGCTATAATGGAGAATGGAAAAACATCCAAAATTTTTCCCCATCAAGAGTGTAGCATTCAGTGTGATATTAAAAATACATCTTACCCAACCCTAAAACAGACCCCAATTTTAAACCGAACATAAGTGTGTCCTGAACTCTAACCCTAACCCTAACCCTTACCATATGGGCCCATTCATTCTAATGAATCTCATAGGCTATAATGGAGAATGGAAAAACATCCAAAATTTTTCCCCATCAAGAGTGTACCATTCAGTGTGATATTAAAAATACATCTTATCCAACCCTAAACCCAACCCAATATTCACCCAAACATAAGTGTGTCCTGAACTCTAACACCTAACCCTAACCCTTACCATATGGGCCCATTCATTCTAATGAATCTCATAGGCTATAATGGAGAATGGAAAAACATCCAAAAATTTTCCCCATCAAGAGTGTACCATTCAGTGTGATATTAAAAATACATCTTATCCAACCCTAAACCAACCCCAATATTCACCCAAACATAAGTGTGTCCTGAACTCTAAACCTAACCCTAACCCTTACCATATGGGCCCATTCATTCTAATGAATCTCATAGGCTATAATGGAGAATGGAAAAACATCCAAAAATTTTCCCCATCAAGAGTGTACCATTCAGAGTGATATTAAAAATACATCTTATCCAACCCTAAACCCAACCCCAATATTCACCCAAACATAAGTGTGTCCTGAACTCTAAACCTAACCCTAACCCTTACCATATGGGCCCATTCATTCTAATGAATCTCATAGGCTATAATGGAGAATGGAAAAACATCCAAAATTTTTCCCCATCAAGAGTGTACCATTCAGTGTGATATTAAAAATACATCTTACCCAACCCTAAAACAGACTCCAATTTTAACCGAACATAAGTGTGTCCTGAACTCTAACCCTAACCCTAACCCTTACCATATGGGCCCATTCATTCTAATGAATCTCATAGGCTATAATGGAGAATGGAAAAACATCCAAAATTTTTCCCCATCAAGAGTGTACCATTCAGTGTGATATTAAAATTACATCTTATCCAACCCTAAACCCAACCCCAATATTCACCCAAACATAAGTGTGTCCTGAACTCTAAACCCTAACCCTAACCCTTACCATATGGGCCCATTCATTCTAATGAATCTCATAGGCTATAATGGAGAATGGAAAAACATCCAAAATTTTTCCCCATCAAGAGTGTACCATTCAGTGTGATATTAAAAATACATCTTATCCAACCCTAAACCCAACCCAATATTCACCCAAACATAAGTGTGTCCTGAACTCTAACCCTAACCCTTACCATATGGGCCCATTCATTCTAATGAATCTCATAGGCTATAATGGAGAATGGAAAAACATCCAAAATTTTTCCCCATCAAGAGTGTACCATTCAGTGTGATATTAAAAATACATCTTATCCAACCCTAAACCCAACCCCAATATTCACCCAAACATAAGTGTGTCCTGAACTCTAACCCTAACCCTAACCCTTACCATATGGGCCCATTCATTCTAATGAATCTCATAGGCTATAATGGAGAATGGAAAAACATCCAAAATTTTTCCCCATCAAGAGTGTACCATTCAGTGTGATATTAAAAATACATCTTATCCAACCCTAACCCAACCCCAATATTCACCCAAACATAAAGTGTGTCCTGAACTCTAACCCTAACCCTAACCCTTACCATATGGGCCCATTCATTCTAGTGAATCTCATAGGCTATAATGGAGAATGGAAAAAACATCCAAAATTTTTCCCCATCAAGAGTGTACCATTCAGTGTGATATTAAAAATACATCTTATCCAACCCTAAACCCAACCCCAATATTCACCCAAACATAAGTGTGTCCTGAACTCTAAACCTAACCCTAACCCTTACCATATGGGCCCATTCATTCTAATGAATCTCATAGGCTATAATGGAGAATGGAAAAACATCCAAAAATTTTTCCCCATCAAGAGTGTACCATTCAGAGTGATATTAAAAATACATCTTATCCAACCCTAAACCCAACCCCAATATTCACCCAAACATAAGTGTGTCCTGAACTCTAAACCTAACCCTAACCCTTACCATATGGGCCCATTCATTCTAATGAATCTCATAGGCTATAATGGAGAATGGAAAAACATCCAAAATTTTTCCCCATCAAGAGTGTACCATTCAGTGTGATATTAAAAATACATCTTACCCAACCCTAAAACAGACTCCAATTTTAAACCGAACATAAGTG